>NC_074726.1:8892269-9192269 GCF_947242115.1 Biomphalaria glabrata | reverse complement strand
TATAACAGTATTGTTGCCTAATTTAACTTTCCCTGGTATTTCTCAATATTTTCGTTTTATAGTTTATGGTTTCCGTGTTATTACTTTTTATTATCATTGCTTATTTAAACTTTCCCTGGTATTACTTAATATTTACTTTGCTTAATTTAAATTTTCTCTGGTGTCAATCAATATTTTGCCTAATTTAAATAATGAATGAGAGAATTCTAAAAAAATCCTTTTTTCTTTCCAAACGTAAAAAGAAGCTGTAGCATTAGAACTTTGCAAGGTCTAAATTATATTCAAATTATGTTTATAAAATTTTTCAATATTTTTGCGATTTGATCATGAATGATGGAAGAAAAATTACAGGGAAATATATGTGACTTTTTTCATTTAGGGACCCACTAAAAAACCTACTCTCTAGCTTTTTATTTTTAAAGCATTTGAAATCAATCAAATCAATTTTTTTTTACTTTAAATATTTTTTTAAAAATAAGTACCGCTTGCTGCATTTTCAGAATTTTAAAATATATAATATTATATTTAACAGCTAAAGCAGATACACGTAAGTAGACGTTTCCTAATAAAATCCCTTAAAGTTCTAAATTTTTTTCCCTTACTTAACCCCTTTTAATTATATGTTTTTTACTGCTCTCTATGCTTTTTGGTCTAATTCAATGTTTTGCTTCTCTCAATGCTTTCTTTGCCTACTTTAAACTTTTCTTGAAATTACTTGATATATTCTTTGCCTTTCAAATTTACCTGGTATTACTTAATATTTGTTTTTGTCTTACTTAAACTTTTTCTGTTATTTCTAATTCCTATATTTTACTACTGTAAACTTTCTCTGGTATTACACGAAACCATAATGTTATTTGCTTAATTTAATTTTTTCTTGGTATCTGTCAGGGTTTAATTTTATACTTGGTTCACTATGGGTTTCATAAATACGAACGATCATCACTTTATATATTTTAAATCTAACTCCAGCTTTCATTGATAATACTTAAATACTTTATAAAACACACGATTATATTAACGTTCAGTATAAAATACACTTGCATCAACTTTTTAAGATATAAATACAAAAACACAATTCCAAGAAGAGATTGTCCAACCTAGCCGAACCGGGAGCAAGACCTCACTAACTTAACACTCCCTCTCGCACATTTGAGGAAGACTTATTCACTTAGTTTACAACACGTGCAAGACTATTCAAATTTACTATTCAAAATAACAAGTGGATATAAGAATTAGACCAAAGTATCAAAGTAACATTTCTTCTCACCATGCATTTTCCGTCAGTATATAGCAGTATTGTTGCCTAATTTAACTTTCCCTGGTATTTCTCAATATTTTCGTTTTATAGTTTATGGTTTCCCTGTTATAACTTGTTATTTTTCATTGCTTATTTAAAATTTGCTTAATGTTACTTAATATTATCTTTTCCCCCATTTAAGCTTTCTCTGTTAATAATTAATGTTTTCTTTTCCTTTTTTTTAAAACTTTCCCTGGTATTACTTAATATTTACTTTGCTTAATTTAAATTTTCTCTGGTGTCAATCAATATTTTTGCCTAATTTCAATAATGAATGAGAGAATTCTAAAAAAATCCTTTTTTCTTTCCAAACGTAAAAAGAACCTGTAGCATTAGAACTTTGCAAGGTCTAAATTATATTCAAATTATGTTTATAAAATTTTAAAATATTTTTGCGATTTGATCATAACTGATGGAAGAAAAATTACAGGGAAATATATCTGACTTTTTTCATTTAGGGGCCCACTACTCCCTAGCCTTTTATTTTTAAAGCATTTGAAATCAATCAAATCAATTTTTTTACTTTAAATATTTTTTTAAAAAATAAGTACCGCTTGCTACATTTTCATAATTTTAAAATATATAATATTATATTTAACAGCTAAAGGAGATACACGTAAGTAGACGTTTCCTAATAAAATCCCTTAAAGTTCTAAATTTTTTTCCCTTACTTAACCCCTTTTAATTATATGTTTTTTACTGCTCTCTATGCTTTTTGGTCTAATTCAATGTTTTGCTTCTCTCAATGCTTTCTTTGCCTACTTTAAACTTTTCTTGAAATTACTTGATATATTCTTTGCCTTTCAAATTTACCTGGTATTACTTAATATTTGTTTTTGTCTTACTTAAACTTTTTCTGTTATTTCTAATTCCTATATTTTACTACTGTAAACTTTCTCTGGTATTACACGAAACCATAATGTTATTTGCTTAATTTAATTTTTTCTTGGTATCTGTCAGGGTTTAATTTTATACTTGGTTCACTATGGGTTTCATAAATACGAACGATCATCACTTTATATATTTTAAATCTAACTCCAGCTTTCATTGATAATACTTAAATACTTTATAAAACACACGATTATATTAACGTTCAGTATAAAATACACTTGCATCAACTTTTTAAGATATAAATACAAAAACACAATTCCAAGAAGAGATTGTCCAACCTAGCCGAACCGGGAGCAAGACCTCACTAACTTAACACTCCCTCTCGCACATTTGAGGAAGACTTATTCACTTAGTTTACAACACGTGCAAGACTATTCAAATTTACTATTAAAAATAACAAGTGGATATAAGAATTAGACCAAAGTATCAAAGTAACATTTCTTCTCACCATGCATTTTCCGTCAGTATATAGCAGTATTGTTGCCTAATTTAACTTTCCCTGGTATTTCTCAATATTTTCGTTTTATAGTTTATGGTTTCCCTGTTATAACTTGTTATTTTTCATTGCTTATTTAAAATTTGCTTAATGTTACTTAATATTATCTTTTCCCCCATTTAAGCTTTCTCTGTTAATAATTAATGTTTTCTTTTCCTTTTTTTTTAAACTTTCCCTGGTATTACTTAATATTTACTTTGCTTAATTTAAATTTTCTCTGGTGTCAATCAATATTTTTGCCTAATTTCAATAATGAATGAGAGAATTCTAAAAAAATCCTTTTTTCTTTCCAAACGTAAAAAGAACCTGTAGCATTAGAACTTTGCAAGGTCTAAATTATATTCAAATTATGTTTATAAAATTTTAAAATATTTTTGCGATTTGATCATAACTGATGGAAGAAAAATTACAGGGAAATATATCTGACTTTTTTCATTTAGGGGCCCACTACTCCCTAGCCTTTTATTTTTAAAGCATTTGAAATCAATCAAATCAATTTTTTTACTTTAAATATTTTTTTAAAAAATAAGTACCGCTTGCTACATTTTCATAATTTTAAAATATATAATATTATATTTAACAGCTAAAGGAGATACACGTAAGTAGACGTTTCCTAATAAAATCCCTTAAAGTTCTAAATTTTTTTCCCTTACTTAACCCCTTTTAATTATATGTTTTTTACTGCTCTCTATGCTTTTTGGTCTAATTCAATGTTTTGCTTCTCTCAATGCTTTCTTTGCCTACTTTAAACTTTTCTTGAAATTACTTGATATATTCTTTGCCTTTCAAATTTACCTGGTATTACTTAATATTTGTTTTTGTCTTACTTAAACTTTTTCTGTTATTTCTAATTCCTATATTTTACTACTGTAAACTTTCTCTGGTATTACACGTAACCATAATGTTATTTGCTTAATTTAATTTTTTCTTGGTATCTGTCAGGGTTTAATTTTATACTTGGTTCACTATGGGTTTCATAAATACGAACGATCATCACTTTATATATTTTAAATCTAACTCCAGCTTTCATTGATAATACTTAAATACTTTATAAAACACACGATTATATTAACGTTCAGTATAAAATACACTTGCATCAACTTTTTAAGATATAAATACAAAAACACAATTCCAAGAAGAGATTGTCCAACCTAGCCGAACCGGGAGCAAGACCTCACTAACTTAACACTCCCTCTCGCACATTTGAGGAAGACTTATTCACTTAGTTTACAACACGTGCAAGACTATTCAAATTTACTATTCAAAATAACAAGTGGATATAAGAATTAGACCAAAGTATCAAAGTAACATTTCTTCTCACCATGCATTTTCCGTCAGTATATAGCAGTATTGTTGCCTAATTTAACTTTCCCTGGTATTTCTCAATATTTTCGTTTTATAGTTTATGGTTTCCCTGTTATAACTTGTTATTTTTCATTGCTTATTTAAAATTTGCTTAATGTTACTTAATATTATCTTTTCCCCCATTTAAGCTTTCTCTGTTAATAATTAATGTTTTCTTTTCCTTTTTTTTAAAACTTTCCCTGGTATTACTTAATATTTACTTTGCTTAATTTAAATTTTCTCTGGTGTCAATCAATATTTTTGCCTAATTTCAATAATGAATGAGAGAATTCTAAAAAAATCCTTTTTTCTTTCCAAACGTAAAAAGAACCTGTAGCATTAGAACTTTGCAAGGTCTAAATTATATTCAAATTATGTTTATAAAATTTTAAAATATTTTTGCGATTTGATCATAACTGATGGAAGAAAAATTACAGGGAAATATATCTGACTTTTTTCATTTAGGGGCCCACTACTCCCTAGCCTTTTATTTTTAAAGCATTTGAAATCAATCAAATCAATTTTTTTACTTTAAATATTTTTTTAAAAAATAAGTACCGCTTGCTACATTTTCATAATTTTAAAATATATAATATTATATTTAACAGCTAAAGGAGATACACGTAAGTAGACGTTTCCTAATAAAATCTCTTAAAATTCTATTTATTTTTCCTTACTTAACCCCTTTTAATTATATGTTTTTTACTGCTCTCTATGCTTTTTGGTCTAATTCAATGTTTTGCTTCTCTCAATGCTTTCTTTGCCTACTTTAAACTTTTCTTGAAATTACTTGATATATTCTTTGCCTTTCAACTTTACCTGGTATTACTTAATATTTGTTTTTGCCTTACTTAAACTTTTTCTGTTATTTCTTATTCCTATATTTTACTACTGTAAACTTTCTCTGGTATTACACGATACCATAATGTTATTTGCTTAATTTAATTTTTTCTTGGTATCTGTCAGGGTTTAATTTTATACTAGGTTCACTATGGGTTTCATAAATACGAACGATCATCACTTTATATATTTTAAATCTAACTCCAGCTTTCATTGATAATACTTAAATACTTTATAAAAAAAACGATTATATTAACGTTCAGTATAAAATACACTTGCATCAACTTTTTAAGATATAAATACAAAAACACAATTCCAAGAAGAGATTGTCCAACCTAGCCGAACCGGGAGCAAGACCTCACTAACTTAACACTCCCTCTCGCACATTTGAGGAAGACTTATTCACTTAGTTTACAACACGTGCAAGACTATTCAAATTTACTATTCAAAATAACAAGTGGATATAAGAATTAGACCAAAGTATCAAAGTAACATTTCTTCTCACCATGCATTTTCCGTCAGTATATAGCAGTATTGTTGCCTAATTTAACTTTCCCTGGTATTTCTCAATATTTTCGTTTTATAGTTTATGTTTTCCCTGTTATAACTTGTTATTTTTCATTGCTTATTTAAAATTTGCTTAATATTACTTAATATTATCTTTTCCCCCATTTAAGCTTTCTCTGTTAATACTTAATGTTTTCTTTTCCTTTTTTTTAAAACTTTCCCTGGTATTACTTAATATTTACTTTGCTTAATTTAAATTTTCTCTGGTGTCAATCAATATTTTTGCCTAATTTCAATAATGAATGAGAGAATTCTAAAAAAATCCTTTTTTCTTTCCAAACGTAAAAAGAAGCTGTAGCATTAGAACTTTGCAAGGTCTAAATTATATTCAAATTATGTTTATAAAATTTTAAAATATTGTTGCGATTTGATCATAACTGATGGAAGAAAAATTACAGGGAAATATATCTGACTTTTTTCATTTAGGGGCCCACTACTCCCTAGCCTTTTATTTTTAAAGCATTTGAAATCAATCAAATCAATTTTTTTACTTTAAATATTTTTTTTAAAAAATAAGTACCGCTTGCTGCATTTTCATAATTTTAAAATATATAATATTATATTTAACAGCTAAAGGAGATACACGTAAGTAGACGTTTCCTAATAAAATCTCTTAAAATTCTATTTATTTTTCCTTACTTAACCCCTTTTAATTATATGTTTTTTACTGCTCTCTATGCTTTTTTGTCTAATTCAATGTTTTGCTTCTCTCAATGCTTTCTTTGCCTACTTTAAACTTTTCTTGAAATTACTTGATATATTCTTTGCCTTTTAACTTTACCTGGTATTACTTAATATTTGTTTTTGCCTTACTTAAACTTTTTCTGTTATTTCTTATTCCTATATTTTACTACTGTAAACTTTCTCTGGTATTACACGATACCATAATGTTATTTGCTTAATTTAATTTTTTCTTGGTATCTGTCAGGGTTTAATTTTATACTTGGTTCACTATGGGTTTCATAAATACGAACGATCATCACTTTATATATTTTAAATCTAACTCCAGCTTTCATTGATAATACTTAAATACTTTATAAAACACACGATTATATTAACGTTCAGTATAAAATACACTTGCATCAACTTTTTAAGATATAAATACAAAAACACAATTCCAAGAAGAGATTGTCCAACCTAGCCGAACCGGGAGCAAGACCTCACTAACTTAACACTCCCTCTCGCACATTTGAGGAAGACTTATTCACTTAGTTTACAACACGTGCAAGACTATTCAAATTTACTATTCAAAATAACAAGTGGATATAAGAATCATACCAAAGTATCAAAGTAACATTTCTTCTCACCATACATTTTCCGTCAGTATATAACAGTATTGTTGCCTAATTTAACTTTCCCTGGTATTTCTCAATATTTTCGTTTTATAGTTTATGGTTTCCCTGTTATAACTTGTTATTTTTCATTGCTTATTTAAAATTTGCTTAATGTTACTTAATATTATCTTTTCCCCCATTTAAGCTTTCTCTGTTAATACTTAATGTTTTCTTTTCCTTTTTTTAAAAACTTTCCCTGGTATTACTTAATATTTACTTTGCTTAATTTAAATTTTCTCTGGTGTCAATCAATATTTTTGCCTAATTTCAATAATGAATGAGAGAATTCTAAAAAAATCCTTTTTTCTTTCCAAACGTAAAAAGAAGCTGTAGCATTAGAACTTTGCAAGGTCTAAATTATATTCAAATTATGTTTATAAAATTTTAAAATATTTTTGCGATTTGATCATAACTGATGGAAGAAAAATTACAGGGAAATATATCTGACTTTTTTCATTTAGGGGCCCACTACTCCCTAGCCTTTTATTTTTAAAGCATTTGAAATCAATCAAATCAATTTTTTTACTTTAAATTTTTTTGTTTTAAAATAAGTACCGCTTGCTACATTTTCATAATTTTAAAATATATAATATTATATTTAACAGCTAAAGGAGATACACGTAAGTAGACGTTTTCTAATAAAATCTCTTAAAGTACTATTTATTTTTCCTTACTTAACCCCTTTTAATTATATGTTTTTTACTGCTCTCTATGCTTTTTGGTCTAATTCAATATTTTGCTTCTCTCAATGCTTTCTTTGCCTACTTTAAACTTTTCTTGAAATTACTTGATATATTCTTTGCCTTTCAACTTTACCTGGTATTACTTAATATTTGTTTTTGTCTTACTTAAACTTTTTCTGTTATTTCTTATTCCTATATTTTACTACTGTAAACTTTCTCTGGTATTACACGAAACCATAATGTTATTTGCTTAATTTAATTTTTTCTTGGTATCTGTCAGGTTTTAATTTTATACTTGGTTCACTATGGGTTTCATAAATACGAACGATCATCACTTTATATATTTTAAATCTAACTCCAGCTTTCATTGATAATACTTAAATACTTTATAAAACACACGATTATATTAACGTTCAGTATAAAATACACTTGAATCAACTTTTTGAGATATAAATACAAAAACACAATTCCAAGAAGAGATTGTCCAACCTAGCCGGACCGGGAGCAAGACCTCACTAACTTAACACTCCCTCTCGCACATTTGAGGAAGACTTATTCACTTAGTTTACAACACGTGCAAGACTATTCAAATTTACTATTCAAAATAACAAGTGGATATAAGAATCATACCAAAGTATCAAAGTAACATTTCTTCTCACCATACATTTTCCGTCAGTATATAACAGTATTGTTGCCTAATTTAACTTTCCCTGGTATTTCTCAATATTTTCGTTTTATAGTTTATGGTTTCCCTGTTATAACTTGTTATTTTTCATTGCTTATTTAAAATTTGCTTAATGTTACTTAATATTATCTTTTCCCCCATTTAAGCTTTCTCTGTTAATACTTAATGTTTTCTTTTCTTTTTTTTTAAAACTTTCCCTGGTATTACTTAATATTTACTATGCTTAATTTAAATTTTCTCTGGTGTCAATCAATATTTTTGCCTAATTTCAACAATGAATGAGAGAATTCTAAAAAAATCCTTTTTTCTTTCCAAACGTAAAAAGAAGCTGTAGCATTAGAACTTTGCAAGGTCTAAATTATATTCAAATTATGTTTATAAAATGTTTCAATATTTTTGCGATTTGATCATAACTGATGGAAGAAAAATTACAGGGAAATATATCTGACTTTTTTTATTTAGGGGCCCACTACTCCCTAGCCTTTTATTTTTAAAGCATTTGAAATCAATCAAATCAATTTTTTTACTTTAAATATTTTTTTTTTTAAAATAAGTACCGCTTGCTGCATTTTCATAATTTTAAAATATATAATATTATATTTAACAGCTAAAGGAGATACACGTAAGTAGACATTTCCTAATAAAATCTCTTAAAGTTCTAATTTTTTTTCCTTACTTAACCCCTTTTAATTATATGTTTTTTACTGCTCTTAATGCTTTTTGGTCTAATTCAATGTTTTACTTCTCTCAATGCTTTCTTTGTCTACTTTAAACTTTTCTTGAAATTACTTGATATATTCTTTGCCTTTCAACTTTACCTGGTATTACTTAATATTTGTTTTTGCCTTACTTAAACTTTTTCTGTTATTTCTTATTCCTATATTTTACTACTGTAAACTTTCTCTGGTATTACACGATACAATAATGTTATTTGCTTAATTTATTTTTTTCTTGGTATCTGTCAGGGTTTAATTTTATACTTGGTTCACTATGGGTTTCATAAATACGAACGATCATCACTTTATATATTTTAAATCTAACTCCAGCTTTCATTGATAATACTTAAATACTTTATAAAACACACGATTATATTAACGTTCAGTATAAAATACACTTGAATCAACTTTTTGAGATATAAATACAAAAACACAATTCCAAGAAGAGATTGTCCAACCTAGCCGGACCGGGAGCAAGACCTCACTAACTTAACACTCCCTCTCGCACATTTGAGGAAGACTTATTCACTTAGTTTACAACACGTGCAAGACTATTCAAATTTACTATTCAAAATAACAAGTGGATATAAGAATCATACCAAAGTATCAAAGTAACATTTCTTCTCACCATACATTTTCCGTCAGTATATAACAGTATCGTTGCCTAATTTAAATTTCCCTGGTATTTCTCAATATTTTTGTTTTATAGTTTATGGTTTCCCTGTTATAACTTGTTATTTTCATTGCTTATTTAAAATTTGCTTAATGTTACTTAATATTATCTTTTCCCCCATTTAAGCTTTCTCTGTTAATACTTAATGTTTTCTTTTCCTTTTTTTAAAAACTTTCCCTGGTATTACTTAATATTTAGTTTGCTTAATTTAAATTTTCTCTGGTGTCAATCAATATTTTTGCCTAATTTCAATAATGAATGAGAGAATTCTAAAAAAATCCTTTTTTCTTTCCAAACGTAAAAAGAAGCTGTAGCATTAGAACTTTGCAAGGTCTAAATTATATTCAAATTATGTTTATAAAATTTTTAAATATTTTTGCGATTTGATCATAACTGATGGAAGAAAAATTACAGGGAAATATATCTGACTTTTTTCATTTAGGGGCCCACTACTCCCTAGCCTTTTATTTTTAAAGCATTTGAAATCAATTTTTTTACTTTAAATATTTTTTTTTTAAATAAGTACCGCTTGCTGCATTTTCATAATTTTAAAATATATAATATTATATTTAACAGCTAAAGCAGATACACGTAAGTAGACGTTTCCTAATAAAATCTCTTAAAGTTCTATTTTTTTTCCCTTACTTAACCCCTTTTAATTATATGTTTTTACTGCTCTTAATTCTTTTTGGTCTAATTCAAAGTTTTACTGCTCTCAAAGCTCTCTTTTCTCTACTTTAACATTATCTTAAAATTACTTGATATCTTCTTTGCCTTTTAACTTTACCTGGTATAACTCAATATTTTCTATGCCTTACTTAAACTTACTCTGGTATTTCTTATTTATTTATTTTATTACTGTAAACTATCTCTGATATTACTCAATATTAATATTTTCTTTGCCTAAATTTTTTTTTGGTATGTGTCTGGATTCATTTTTATAATTTGCTCACTGGGGGTTTCATAAATACGAACAATCATCACTTAAAATATTTTAACTGTAACTCCAACTTTCATTTATAATACTTAAATACTTAATAAAGCACACGATTATATTAACGTTCAGTAGATATTATTATTTGTGTTCTTAAATAGCTGTACACAATTAATGTGCTGAGGTTCCACCTGACAAGAACATCTTTTACACACAGTCGTACATACAGTATATATGTGGATGATTTAAATAACAAAACAAAATTAATTTAATTGTATGATACTGACATATGTATAAGTACAATGAGAATGATTTAATGATGAATAGATAATATATATAATACAATTAGATATAAATTATTCAATAATTCACATAGGCACCTTGCTACTGCTATCAACTTATCACGCTGGTTTCATAGCCCACCAGACGCTGACCGACTGGCGTCACGAAAAATGCCAACCTTGCAATAATAAAGTTACACTTCAGCTGATACCAACTGATGTGTAACTGCTCTTACACTCAATGTCTTTGATGATCGGCTATCTGAAAAAGAAGACTCTAATATATAAATTTCTGAGACGAATAGCGACGCCCACACTGGCACAGATTCGAGCTCAGTACATAAAACTCCAGCATTGGCATCCTAAAAATGAAATAACACACAATTCAACCTCTATTCCAAAACTAGAAACAGCGCTAACCTCATATAACATACAATAAGAGAAATCCCAACAAAATAACTCACCCTAAACTGGGCCTAAATAGGGGTCCGAAAATACTACTGGATAAATAAGTCCAAGAAACTAGTACAAACTAATAATCTTTTACTGACTAACACACCGTCCGTTTCAACCAAATTCAGAGGGTGAACTGTCTCGGGACAACGATTGACCAATAAATGTCACCGGACTTTGTGACGTAGCAAAAACAATTAAAAACATAAATACAAAGCACTCTCGCCCCGAACAAATAATACGAATAGAGAAAAAAAACAGAGTTGGAACAAATCAAAGGAAACTTGTCTTAACTACGCGACAAACACCATCTGCACGATAAAACGCAAGGTCTGAAAAGGGTACTTTTTTGTTATAGCTATGGCTCCCAGAATATCCACATCTGCCATTTCGCCACTTGCCTATCCCCTCAGAGCTTTTAGATTGATGAAAATGGGTGATGAGAATGTGGCTTGCGCGATGAGACTTTATTAAATTGAGGGAGATTTGGGTTACATCAGCCTCAATCTCTCACCCATTACCAGCTAGATTCAGTCGTAGAACAGATTCCATATAACTGGAGCTTGTTTGTCGTGCAGTGTATGACCAGTGAGCTCTACATGTCTCGCAGTGCTCCAAAACGTTCCACGGCGTTTGCTATGTGATAGCCTGATAGCCCTGGTAGTCCAATTCAATTTGTGCCATGCAGCCGCAACTAGACTTAACATGCTAGTGTTGGACAGAGACCATAGTTTCACCAGATACTAGATCTGGCTAACCCTCACCTGGTTTGGCCCGTCAGTCGAGACGGTTTGTCGTCAGAAACCCATACACCCCACTTTTTTATAGGTAATAACTTCACTGTCAGATAAAGTTATATTACTTAAGGAGCCATAATTTTGTCTAACATTCAAACAGATGCTAACTCAAGTACTAGCTAAATTGGTAGGTAAAATTAAGATGAGTGCAGATATGGCCGGTGCTATTAATTTTGGGCCAATGCGAAATTGAAGCTAGACTTTGGACCGAGGTTTAGGCTGTACTTGGTAGATAATCGCTTAAAGATTCCGTTTCATCTAATGTTTCTTGACCTCATATATCTGCCAACTGGTCTGTTGATGATGTCAATGCTTGCTCGAGGCTCGCTGTAAACTTTTGTATGTCATGTATGTATGAAGTCTCTTGAAGCTGTCAAGAAATCCGAATACATATAGGATAGATTTTAGATAGTTATCTTTCGGCGTCAAGAATTTGATTGCAGCTTCCAAATTTCTGTTAAAACAATTTTCCTGAAGTCTTCTTGTGCATTTGAAGGTGTAAAGTTTTACACAGAGTTACCAATTACTTTTTGTATAAGATTCAAGAACGAGATAGTCATTTTAAAACCAATGTTGAACCTAGACCAAGACTTAAATCTCTAGCCATATTTAAATTAATTTCTTTTCTCTTTTTACTTTAAAAATACAATGGTTAGACCAGAGCTTTACACGTGTGGCCAATGAGCTAGTTATTTCTTACTCAGCTGTTAAATTTCTAGGAAATTTGTTGGAGCTTGTTTTTTTTTATAGATCAGCATCTAGTTAAAACCCTCCATTCACGAACCCAAGCTCCAGCATCCATGTAGCTCTAAATTGAATAGTGGTATTGTAAAATGAGATGTTTTACAAGAAAAACAGCTTGAATGATACAATTCTAAATTAATCATTTTCCTTTTGAAGGGTAAAAAGAAGCTGTTGCAACAGAACTTTGCAAGGTCTGAATTATACGTAAATTATATTTAAAATTTAAAAAATAATTTTTGCGCTTTAAACTTGACTGATGGAAGCAAAATTACAGAGAAATATAAGTGTCTTTTTTTCTTGAGGGGCCCACTGACAACCTCCTCCCTAGCCTTTTATTTTGAAGCATTTGAAATTAATCATATTATTTTTTTTACCTTAAATATCTTTTATTTTATTTTTAAAATTAAGTACCGCTTGCTGCATATTAATATGTTAAAATATATATATATTTTTTTAACAGCTAAACAACCAGAAAAAAATGGTAAGTTTAATTATTCTCTTTCGTCTCACCTAGTCCAGATATATATTCTTTACCTTTATTAAATCTTTTTGTCTCAATGCTTATCTAGCTGCCCCCAAAAATGGAATAGACGCTATGAGTTTTATGTGACCTTTTAGTCCGTCTGTCCGTCATTCGGTCTGTCCGTCCGTCCCGTTTAGTTCTCAGAAACTAAAAGAGAAAATGAAAATCGAAAATCATGCTATTTTAGATCATTCAAAGTTCTGATGCAACAGCAATTTTTTTCTTTTCCAAAAGTGAACCATCAAATTTTTTATTTTTTTATGCAAAGAGATTTTTCAAAATATTTCACCAATTTTCAATGAAAAACTTCATGGGAAGTTAGTTTTATTAAAAAGTTCACAAGCTTCATTAATAAATCAAGCTTTATAAATTCGCGCATTGGTACAAAACATTTGCATCTAAGGTAACAATAGTAAAAGTGTCAATGGATAATTATAAAATATATTTTCAATTTATTAACTTAATCATAAAATAGAATACTGATTCAAATGTTATTTTATAAAAAGGATTTTGATATTAACTTCGTTGTAGTTATAAGTTTAAAAAATAACGAACTAATTTTATAGCGCGCAGTTTTGACAAATCGCCGTTAAAGGGGTCTACATTTGACAGTCTATGTAAGGCTAAATAGAGCACAGATCAACATATATTTATAATATGAGAATCAGCACATTCTATATCAAGATTATAGATCTAGACTTAGATATAGACTTAGATCAAGATATAGACTTAGATCCAACTTTAGATGTTGACTTAGAAACTTAGATCTATTTCTAGATTTAGGCTTAAACTTTTATCTTATGTAATGCAGACGTTACTTCAAAAAGAAGATGATTACCTCATACGCGTCATGCATTTATTCATGCATATTAACCAATGACTTAAATTCTGCGAAGTCACTGGTTTTCCTGGCTAGCTCAGGCAACCCATTCCATGCTCTAATAGCACTAGGGTTGTAAAGTTTCTATGAAAAGCTTATTTATGTCCTTAAGGTTTTGGTGTTTATCTATAGTTAGTGTTTTCCAATTTATATCAGGTAGGTTGAAATCACCCATAATCCAAAAAACTGCATTTTTATTTATCTCTTTTAGTGTAGTAAACTTATTACATAGTTCCTGCATGTATTCTAAACTAGATTTTGGTGGTCTGTAAATACTGCCTATTATTAGGGATGTTGAGGTGGTATTAATTTTACAAAATGTTGATTCTATATTTTTTGAGTTGGGTAAGAATCTTCTGCTATAAGAGTGTTTTTATTGCTAAAAGAACTCCTCCATGCTTATCAGCCCTATCTTTTCTAAAAATTTCATAATTACTATTGAAAATTTCTGCATTATAAATTTCAGGATGAAGACAAGTTTCTGTTCCTGCAATTATGTCTGGTTTCTCACATTGTAATAACATTTCTAAGTCTGCTGTTTTGTTCCTAATGCTTTGAAAATTAATTACTAAGGTTTTAAGGTATTTTGGTATTACTTCTTTAGTAGGTTTGTTTAGTGAGGCTGTTGTATTAATTTTAGTAGATTTAGGTTTAACAGGAGTGGATCTGGCTAGTGGTTGGTTAGTTTGGTTTGGTGTTTAGGATGTTGTATGGATTAGAAGTGTCCGCATCAAAGGAATCAAACAGTCCTGATGTAAACTGAGGTAACCCACACAGTACACAGTGCCAAGATGCGTCTAAGTTGCCTAAGGCGTAATAGACAGGTGTATTCATATGGAGACATGATCCATGGTACCATTCATCGCAGGTGTCACATTGAATGGCTTTCTGTTTTATGGTGCATACTTTTTTGCAGATGTTGCATCTATCTTTAGATCTAGGCCCTGGGTTTGATTCTACATCTCCTGCTATTAATATTAACAGTGATAGGTATTTATTTCTTCTGTGTCTGATTGAGAACTTCCATTTGTGATGGGTAATTTTCTTTAATGTTATGTAAGTGTATGTTAGATTATATTTTAAGTTGCATTGATCTAAAGTGTGATTGTTGTTTCCTTTTTAATTTTAGTGTTGATTGAGGTAGCTCTAGTTCTGTGTTCAGCTAGTGTGTATTTGATAATTATTAGGATAAATAGCCTGAGGAATTTCATGATGCCTGTTGTTGATTTTAGTTTTTAAAGGTCTAGTCTAAATCTAGTTAAAGGATTACAATGCCTAAGTAAAGTCTAAATAGAAAGCTAATTTACAATGACAATCAAATCAAATCAAAAAGTTTATTCAAAATATAGACCTAGACTAGATCTATTTCTAATCTTGATCTTTGTCTATGTCTATAAAATTCAATATATTTATGTGTATAACTAACTATATAGAATATAACTATAAGTTAATATTAGTAGTATTAGTATATGAATATCAGGTGACCGAGCCTCGCTCGGATGAATAATTTATTAAGGATGGATATATACCCGAATTCAGTTTGGAAATATTGTTGTAATTACGAAAATGAACGATCGGGTAAAAACTATCAATCCAAAGAGTTGCTGTTTCGTTCATGACAATTAGAATAGAAAATCCTCCCAACAGTAGGCCTATAGAAAACCACACCTCACGTCTCAACGTTTTACATTGCTTCTTTCACGTAAAACTATTGTGCTATTATAAGCTTGGAAGAAAGTCTTTGCAGTGTAACTTCTAAAATGGTTACTGTCTGACATTTATTATTGCAATTAATATATTCATTATGGCTCTGAGACATGGACACTTTACAGAAAACTAAGACTTCTTGAGTGCTTTCACCAAAGATGGCAGGACCGCACTACAAACAGCGATGTCCTTGCCAACGCCGGTATAGACAGTATAGAGGGACTTCTTATGGTCCAACATTTACGCTGGGTAGAGCACGTATCCCGTATGGGAGACGAACGTATGTCAAATGCAGTTTTATTTTGGTGAGCTAAAAGGTGGTCGACGTAAGCGAGGCGCCCCACGGAAACGCTTCAAAGACCAGCTTAGGCGTCAACTTTCTTTGGCTGACATAGAAGAGAGCACCTGGTTGTATGCGGCCTCCGAACGAGACAGCTGGAGGTCACTCACGAAGGCCGTGGGATACACATTTGAGACCAAAAGAAAATCTGCTGCCGAGGACAAACGCAGACGGTGAAAAGAAAATCTAAATCGACCACCTGCAGACAATGGTTATGCTTGCCCTGGGTGTGGCAATATATGTAGGTCACAGATGGGGTTGCGCAGCCACGAAAAATACTGAATTCCTCACTAATCTTCGGACTCGAAGACAAGCCTTATTATTGTGGCTTTAGTGAGAATCATCAAGTGATGCAAAATCTCTACGTTATAGTGTAAAACGTGCACCTAGAAACAAAGTACAATCGCGCATTTTCCCCTAAGAGACTTAAAAACATTGCGTTATTATTCTAAAGAATGTTATTGAGAGGCATCTCTGTTACTCCGACAACCTTTAAGCTTATTAAAAAAAAAAGATTGCCAAAAATATATTCGTCCCCATACGGAATAAGTGCCCTGCAAAGCGTGACTGTCGGATTATAAGAAGTTTATACTATTTTGTAAGAATATCGCTGTTTGTATTGCGGTCTTTGGTGAAGTCTTTCAAGAAGTTTTAGTTGCTTTCTATAAAGTACTCATGTCTCAGATCCACATAGAGGGGTTGAGAGAATAACAGGTTGACACTGATTTTTGTAGACAGGCGGAGCGATTTATTTCGCTACACTCTCCCTTGGAGGCGTCCGAAAGCACGACTATCCCTTATCACATATCAACCTCTTTTTAAAGCAATGCGTCATTTTATACTATGCTTCCCAGATAATGTGAAGTTATCTACCACTTTAAGGGATGTCTATGATCTTTGGGCTGAGTAGGTTTTATTGGGTGACTTCTGGAACATGACTTCTGTTTTATTGAGGTTTATTTGTTAACCAAAAAAAAAGCAGCAGCATGATGAAAATACGTTAATTGCGAGCTGGATATCATCAGGACCAGCCTTTGGCCTATGCTGCCTCAGTGGGCCCCGAAGGTTCAAAAGCCCCACGCTAATTCTAGGTGTAATTTATTAAATTAAACCATTATCACTTATAATAGGGTTCCCGTGGTCTCTTAGTTTTCAAGGAGCTCCTGGAAATCTCCTGAAACTCATAAAAAGGTCCTTAAAAAGACAAAATTGTCATTTTGGGGTGTCAATCAAAATGGCAAACGCCAGTCCTACGCATGATATAAAAAATGGCATCTTCAGCTTTCATTTAATAAAAATGTAATGCTAATACGAATTTATTTTCTAATAAAAAATCTTTATTTTCACTTATTATCCTTATCCCTATCCTTACTGGTCCGCGCGCAATCCTCACATTTCAGATAGGTCCCTCTATACTGTCCATACCGGCGTAGGCAAGGACATGTTTGTAGTGCGGTCATGCCACCGTATGTCCATGATGGAGAGCAAGCATCTTTGGTGAAAGCACTCAAGAAGTCTTAGTTGTTTTCTGTAAAGTGTCCATGTCTCAGAGTCATAATGAATATATTAATTGCAATATTAAATGTCAGAAAGTAACCATTTTAGAAAATATACTGCAAAGACTTTCTTTCAAGCATATAATAGCCCAATAGTTTTACGCGGAAGAAGCAATGTAAAACGTTAAGACGTGAGCTGTGGTTTTCTATAGGCCTACTGTTGGGGGGACTTTCTATTCTAATCGCCATGTACAATAAATTGAGAACTGACAGAACGAAATAGCAACTCTTTGGATTGATAGTTTCTACCCGATCGTTCATTTTCGTAATTACAACAATATTTCCAAAATGACTTCGGGTATATATCCATCCTTAATAAATTATTCATCCGAGCGAGGCTCGGTAACCTGATATTCATATACTCTTAAGCGAGCCATTCTCGAAGTCTACTGTCCCATACCAAAACATAGGAAACGGTCATAACACAGCTTATCTATGCCTTACTTGCACAAACAGGGCCGTGGTTTTCAATAGGCCTACTGTTGGGGGGACTTTCTATTCTAATCGTTATATACAATTACATTGATAACTGACAGAACGAAAAAGCAACTATTCGGATTGATAGTCTTTACCCGATCAATCATTTTTGTAATTAAAACAACAATATTCCCAAAATGACTTCGGGTATAGATCCTTCCTTAACAAATTATTCATCCGAACGAGGCTCGGTCATCTGATATTAAATAAATATACAAGAATTGTTCGTTTAAGAGTATAGGATTAATAGATCTAAAGCCTTAATTAAAGTCTAAGTCTAAAACTAGACTGACTAGATCTAAACTAAAAGTTGTTAATTTGTTAACTCATCTTTGATATCTAATCTAGATTTAAATCTAAAACTAGGTCTAGATTTAGCTAGATCTATGTCTAGTTTGTATGACAAAATATAATGGAGATATTAATTTTTATTTGTGACGGGAATATCTTGTTGTCATCTGTACACATTTGTATCTTAAAGTGGATCAATAATTTTTTTTTCGTGTTGACAACTCATCTGATTTTGTTAAAAGAATAAATCTTTTTTTTAATCTCTTTATTACAATGTAACATGTTATTAATATTGAATGTATGGATAAGGTTAATAATTATTGTTTTAAAAAATATAAGTATACGCCAAATGAATATATGAAGATGCTGTAGCTGAGGGTTAAAACACTTAAAACTGTGTTTGAATCCTGGTGCAGACTTGGTAGATTATTTCAGGGGCCGATTTTGAGTTTGTGTTTCACACAAACTGTCTTTGTAACCTTGTTTTTGCTCGATTTAACCTTTTAGTTAATGCATTCTTTGCAAAATACAAACTTTTACTACTCTCAAATTTTTTATCGTCTGATTCAAAGCAGTATATAGTCAAGCTAAAATCCAACCCCACGAACCCTGCTTTTGACTCCATATTTAACCCCACAGAGGTAGAATTATACAATAACGTCATACAGCCGTTGGGCCTTCGAATGAGAGAACCCATCCAAAATTTAACCCCACCCATTGACCAAATCTCTAAAATAGAAACCCCTCAGAACCCTCCTTGGCTAATGAATAAACCCAAATTAAATTTATCCCTCCTCAATTTCAAAAAAGAAAATACATACCCAAGCATACTACAAGTCCACTTTAGGGAACTGCAGGAGAGCTACAGAGATTGTGGCACCATCTACACAGACGGATCCAAAATGGAGGGAAAGGTCGCGTGTGCCTGCTCCTTTCGGAACAAAACAATCTCCCGTAGACTCCCCGATGGCTGCTCCATCTTTACGGCCGAATTGCACGCAATATTGCTTGCACTTATGGCCGTAAAAGCATCAGAAAGGAGGAAATTTATAATCTGCTCCGACTCCAAATCTGCATTGCAAGCTTTGGGGCGGATGAAGATTGACATCCCATTGGTACATAAGAGCCTGAAGCTGTTGGACCAAATAACAGCCGACCGTAGGGATGTCACCTTCATCTGGGTCCCCTCCCATGTTGACATTGAGGGAAACAAAGCCGCAGACAGAGAAGCAAAGAGAGCCCTAAATCATGCGGTGTCAGGAACCCAAATCCCCTACTCGGACCTGAGACAAAGACAAAGTATTGCCTCTGCCACCTATCGAGAGTGGCAGAACCGATGGGAGGCTGAGACTTACAGTAAACTCAGGCAGATTGTGGCGGATGTCAGGTGGCGGCCCACATCTAAGGGTCTGACAAGGCGTGGTAGCACGACCATGTCCAGACTTAGGATTGGCCACACCTACATCACGCACTCTTTTGTACTGAAGAAAGAGGAGCCCCCACTTTGTGAGTACTGTGACTCTCGCCTCACCGTGGAACATATCCTCGTTGATTGCCCCAGATACCAGGATGTCAGAGCGAAATATTTTAGAGTCACTAATTTAAATACACTATTTGATAATGTCGACCCTGGGAAGGTACTGGGCTTTATCCGGGAAGTGGGGCTATCTACGAAGATCTGATTTATGAATTTGTGAACATGCACTATTTACATTAGATTTTTACCAAATATTTAAATTTTTACTACCTTGACTATTTTAACTGTGAATAGACCTTGATTTTAATGATATGACTGTTTAGAATCTGGCCCTGTTGTTTAGAGAGAGAGTAGTCCTTAAGGGACTGCAGGCACGACATGGCCTAAATTGTGCCGATGTGCCTCAAATCAAACAAACAAACAAACTGATTCAAAGTTTTACTCCTCTCACTGCTTTGTTTGCATAATTTATACTTTCCATGATATTACTTAATATTTTCTTTGCCTAATTTAAACTTTCCCGAAAATTACTCGAAATTTTCTTTGCCTTTCAACTTTACCTGGTATAACTCAATATTTTCTTTGCTGAATTTCAAAATTTCCCTGGTATTACTCAATATTTTCTTTGCCTTACTTAAACTTTCTCTGGTATTTCTTATTATTCTTTTCCTACTGTAAATTTTCTCTGGTATTACTTAATATTAATATTTTCTTTGCCTAAATTAGGGGTTTCATAAATACGAACAATCATCACTTAATATATTTCAACTCTAACTCCAGCTTACATTGATAATACTTAAATACTTAATAAAGCACACGATTATATTAACCTTAAGTAAATAATACACTTCAATCAACTTTTTGAGATATAAATATAAAAAACACCAGTCCAGGAAGAGACCTCACTAACTTAACACACTCTCTCACATTCGAGGAAGACTTAATCACTCAGTTCACAACACGTGCAAGACTATTTACATTCACCATTCACATTAACAATAAGTGGATATAACAATCATATCAAAGTAACATTCCTTTTCGCCATACCTTCCCCTAACAGTATACATCAGTAATGTTGTCTAATTTAACTTTCCCTGGTATTTCTCAATATTTTCGTTACATAATTTATGGCTTCCCTGGTATTTTTCAATATTTTCTTTGCCTAATTTAAAATTTCCCTGGTATTACTTAATGTTTTCTTTGCCTAATTTAAAATTTCCCTGGCATTACTCGATATTTTCTATGCCTTTTTTAAAACTTTCCTAGGTCTTACTTAATATTGTAATGAATCTCACTATGCAGACTCTTCTATGCCTTTTTAAAAACTTTCCTAGGTCTTACTTAATATTGTAACGAATCTCACTATGCAGACTCTCTGCAAACTGCACGACACACCACCAACTTAAAGAACTTAAAAATGTCCGAAAATCACAACCAACACTGTACAATTGGCAACACGTAACACAGGCTGTACAAATATTTCTCTCCAATATCAACCGGATCGCCGTATCAACTCTTCTACTGAGCTCACTGTCTCTTTTCGGGCATGCACTGGGTTCAACAGTTAAGAACTGATATCACACACTAGGCTCGTTGTGTCACACTAGATCGCAGACCAAGATCAAGACGCCAGTCGTTTTGACTGTACTTGACAGTACTCCGCACTGAACCGTCGTAATGCGCAGTACAGAACCAAACCGCTGAACCACATTGAACTATGCTGTAGTCTACCGGATTGTGGGAAACCGGGCTGTAGTGAACCGTGTTCTGAACCGCCTGACTGTGACACCATTGCTCTTTATATAGGGTCCCTATTAGCCTTCTAGAACTGGACGGAACATCTTCTTGACCCTTCTGGTAATCACATGACAATATCCCTCGTGACGTTACTAAGCACTATTCGCACAACAGATCCTTCCCTAACTATCTTAGCTGACCGTCGTAATTCGTTACGGTCGCTCGTCTGGCGCTGGCCTGGAGCGATTGGCCTCGGCTGACTACACACAAACCACTACCCCCATCTGTGTCATCATCAGGCTTATAACAACATTTCCTTTGCCTAATTTAGACTTTCCCTGGTATTAATAAACATTTTTGCCTAATTTGAACTTTTCCTGGCAATACTCAATTTTTTTCTTTCCCAAATGAATTAAACAATTCTAAAATAAAACTTTTCCCTTTCAAAACTTAAAAAGAAGTTGTTGCAACAGAACTTTGCAAGGTCTAAATTATACAAACATTTTTATTTCTAAAATTTTTACAATTTTTTTTGCGATCTGAACGTGACTGATGGAAGAAAAATTACAGGGAAATATAAGTGGCTTTTTTTCTTTAGGCGCCCAATGACAATCTCCTCCATTGCTTTTTATTTTGAAAGCAATTGAAATTAGCCAAATCAATTTTTATATCTTAATTTTATTTTTCATTTTTTTGAAAAATTAAGTATCCATCGCTGCATATTCGAAATTTTTTAAACATATAATGTTATTTTAACAGCTCAAATAGAAAAAGAAAGAATTGGTAAGTTAAATTCCTCTCTTTCTTCTTATATGCTCCAGACGTAAAAATATATGCAAAGCTTAGATAATTTATCAATACACTTACAGCTACTTTAGATTTAATAAACAACTAATTTATCAAAATACTACCTATGACTTAACGATTTTTTTTTCTTTATAACTGAGTAAAGTTAGATTAAAAAACAATGAAATATTTTACCCTCATCACTCCCCTCTTTCCCGAGAAACAACACTTATTAAGGGAATCTATATATCTAGAATTTTGTTTTATTATTTTATAATATTTCAATGATTGGATTTTAGATCTAGACATAGAAGATGCACAAACCTTTTTCTAAACTTTAATGTTGAATCGAAAATTCGAAAGTTCCCTAAAGTTCATTTAAAAATGTAATAGTCCTTTCAAAACCGAAGTTAGATCTAGACCTAGATCTGGTTCTCTAGCCAAATTGTTTTTTGTTTTTGTTTACTTTAAAAATATAACTGTCATACTAGAGCTTCCCCCGTGTGGCCAATGAGCTAGAAATTGTTTTTTAACGACATACATCAACTGTTAAATTTCTAGGAAACATTCGGAGCCTTTTTTTTTTTTGAGATTTGGATCTAGTTAAAACCCATGCACCCACCCTCCAGCCTCCTTGGAGCTCTGAATTGAATACTGGTATTGTAAAATGAGACGTTTTTAAACTGAACATGCCTATATGCCAACAAGGAAATGTGTATTCATAGACCAGGAAATGTGTATTTTGATTGGCAAAAGAGTATTTTCATAAATATTAAGAAACATACTCAGTAAAGACTAAAACTTATTCAAGCACGTAAGGCAGCAGTCCTAAAGTGAACACAGCATTAAGATATATAAGACATTTTACACTTTTAGTCTTTGTCATTGACTTTGCTAGAATATGTTGGAATGAAGCCGTCCTTGTCAATTGCAATGATTTTATGATCATAAAGCCTCTAGTGTTTTCTACATTCCATAATAGCGGCAACAGAAAATCTAAAGAAAATGGAAATTTTTATTACAAGTGAAATTAGACTTAACTCTTTCTCTCCTAAACGATGATACAAACGTTGATTCCATCAGAATGTGGTAAATAATTACGGAGAGAAAGAGTTAAAACAAATGTAATGGTTTGCTTAGCTGGATTAGTAACATCTAATTCTATCAAAATAGTTTAGCTTATAGGGCGATTCATGGCGTAACCAGAGGTGAGGGGGTTGGGGGTTAAAAGCCCTCCCTAAAATGAAATCACCCGCAGGGGGGAATCGGAATACGTATTTTAGGCTATCAGTTAGTAACCAGTTTGTTATTAGGTTAAGAGCAATGCTTGGTCGAGCGGTTAGCGCGCAGGACTGATTATCTGGATGGTCCCGGTTTCATAGTTTTGTGTGGCCAGTCTTTCCGTCTGTTCGTCCGTCCCGTTTAGATTTCAGAAACTAGAATTCAAAATGAAAATCGGGCATCATGATATTTTAGATTATTCAAAGTTCTGATACAACGGCTACTTTTTTCTTTTCCGAAAGTGAACTATCTAATTTTTAAATTAAATATGCAAGCAGATTTTTTTAAAAATTACTCCACTTTTCAATGAAAAACCTCAGGGAAAGTTAGTTTTATTAAAAATTTCACAAGCCTCTTCATCAATAAATGCAGCTTCATTCATAGATTCGCGCATTGGTACAAAAAAAGGGCATCTAAGGTCACGATTGGAAAAGTATTAATGGATCATTATAAAATAGATTTTCCATTTATTAATTAACTCATGGAATAGAATACTGATTCAAATGATGTTTTTAAAAAGAATTTTAATACGAAGTTCGTTTCAATTGTAAGTTTAAAAAAAAATCTCATACCGCGCAGTTTTCACACATCCTCAGGCCATACACTGGACGAAAATCTAAATTACAATAAGTAGAGGCCAGTTATACATAGATATATTTTTTAATACGAGTTCTAGTCTAGATATAGTAGATTCTATATTAAGATTCTAAATCTAGATCTATTTCTAGATTTAGGCTTAGACTTATATCTTCAATCTAGATATAGATCTATTAGTATGACAAATGACAATAAAAATATCAATTCTTATTTGCGAGAGGAATGCCTTCTTTTCATTTGTACACAATGGAAGCTTAAAGTAGGTCAAGAATTTTTTTTCGTATTGCCAATTTATCTAATTTTGTTACAAGAATAAATCTTTTTTAGTTTCTCTTTATTACTTCTTCTTCTTCTTCATCGTTCTCATTGTTATGTTGGAGTGTTCATATGACTAGACCAATACATGAGATGAACTGCGCAGTGGTTTCCAAATCAGGGAGCTCTCCATATAGATTTCTTTCTATTGGGGTGATTTGGGGCCAATGTCTTATACGGGCCTCTTGGTAGAGAGAGCAATTTTAGAGGACGTGGTCGGCAATTTCTGGTGATACTCCACATGGGCAGATTTAACTGGTTCCAATTTTGAGCTTCCGGAACATGTGTTGTCGCATTCTGTTGAGTCCGGTCCTGAGTCGAAAGATAAGATGTTGGTCTTGTCGGAATAGCTTATAGTAAGCGTCATCTTTCTTGTGATTTGGATGGGAGCTCGTCCATTTCTCATTTATTTTATCTACAATTAATTTCTTCTTTATTACAATGTAGGATGTTATTAATTTTGAATGTATGGATAAGGTTAATAATTATTATTTAAAAAAAATCTAAGTGTACGCTAAATAAATATATGGAGATGCTGTGGCTGAGGGGTAAAACACTTGGAACTGGAACTTGGAAGTTCCGTGTTTGAATTTTGGTAAAGAGTCTAGCACTAGCGATCCAGAACTTAGGAGTGGGGGGGGGGGCGATTTTTTTCCAAACCCTAACCCTAACGCCCAGTAAACCCTAACCCTATGCATAAACGTGCGTACTTATATATAACCCTAACCTTTTTTATTTAATTTTACTAATTATATAATTTGAGACTAGATTGTGGTACGACATAAAATACAATGGTTCACATATCAATACGTAGTTTATGTTATATAGATATTCAACTAATTTTGTTCACTAACTATGCTTCTCCACAAAAATTAAACCGCACCCCCCAGCACTCACAGGGCTATAGTGGGGAGGGCAGTACATGCAAGAGCGACATAATATAAAATTTATATATTTATTCAACTAATTTTGTTCACAAACTATGATTTCTATATAAAAACGGACCGCCTCCCCCGCTCCACTGAAAAAGTTTAGGTGGGAAGGGCAGTAGATTTATTTCCCCCCCCCCCGACACACCAATCGGCAAACAGGGAACTTCATAATATATAGATCAATTAAAAAATCAATAAGAAGTTTTAATTATATAGATATTAAATTGATTCTATTAGCAATCTGTGATTTCTACACTCCCCACTCGAAAGTGTATGGGGGGGCGGGATTGATACCATCGCCCCCTCCCGACCCCACCAATCAGCCAACATGCTAGAGGGGGCGTAATAATCTAAAAATAGGTTGAAATATAAATAATTAATATATATTTTTAAAATAAGTAATAAATTCGTATACAAATTGTGTGAATTCTATAATAAAATTTGCACGCCCCCCCATCAGTTTTTTACTTAATCGTGCAGATGTCATAGTTCAGCTTTAGGTTCTACTCCGTTGCTCTTTGCATGACTTGTTTCAAAATGTGATAATGATGCTCAAAATCTCTACCAGCTACTAGAATGTCGTCTATAATGACATATGCTCCTTCAATACATTGAAACCTTTCATCCATAATTCTCTGATAACTTTCTGGCGCTGATTTTATTCCGAACGGTAATTGTAACCATCTATATCGTCCTAAAGGCGTTATAAGTGACGTGAGTAAAGATGATTCTCTTTCAAGGTGTATTTGATTAAACCTTGACTTGACATTGAGTACTGAGAATTTATTGTGAACTGTTTATTTATGATAATTGAAATATTGACTGCTATGTGGAAATTTGATTGATTAATTTTAGTATTTGTTGTGCTGAGCTAATTAGAGTAGACATACGCAATAAAAAGTAGTATAACATATTTGGCATGAAGAGAGATATTTAATAAACATAAAAAAAACACTCTAATACTAGATGAGGTATTAAAATAACCAGTTCACAATAAATTAGTAACTTCAGCCATCAATAAATTGAATAAATCATATCATGTGGAATTAAGTTCACAGAAATCAATCATACTTCAAAGAAAAATACCAAATACACAATAAATAATGCTTTCTATTCGAAAGACATAACACACCTTCTTCTACAATATTCATGGCGTCTACTACTGCCAGACCATGGGATTAACACCCCAAAACGAGATTTCTTACCCACAATGCAACTGTGGATTTTTGTTTTTCACGTGAAACACAAACATTAAGTGTTAATCGTGCTTCTCAATTATAGTTATGTCACTAATTACAAACATTGATGTGACAGAACTAACCTGTTCAGTAGGTTTATGTACTGGAGTACTTGCTCACTCCACAATGCACAAGCTGGCTTCAGGAAAGCAAGTAGAACAGAAGACCACCTCTTTCACTTTATCCAGGACACAGTAGAGGGGTTTCATGAAAACAAGCACTTTACAGCAGTTTTTGTAGATCTGCAACAAGCCTATGATAGAGTGTGGAGAAAAGGTCTATTTTTGAAGATTTAAAAAAAATGGGCATCCATGGGAAAATGTACAGCTGGATCAGAGCATTTTTTAAAAAAACAGAACCATCCAAACCCGATTCGAAGATGCCATCTCTAGTAAAAAAAAGTTTAGAAGAAGGACTACCACAAGGTTCAGCCCTAAGCTGCACTGTATTTCTTATCTTCATAAATGACCTTCCGGACCTCAATTCGGTCAGTAAGGCACTTTATGCAGACGACCTTTTAATTTGGACTACAGAGAAATATCCAGTGCTGACTAGATCCAAACTAAATAGAGCTCTCACAACTATCTCAACTTATTCAAAATTAGGAAAATGGAAATAAACAAAAAAAAGTCAGTTTATTCAATCTTTACCCACAGCAACAAAACAGCAAAAAGTAACAACATCCTAAATAGACTCACAGCCAATAAATAAAAAAGAAAATCTAACATATCTTGGTGTAAAACTAGACCAAAGACTGTCTCTAAAATACTTTATGGCAGATTTTTTTAAAAAAGGCATCACAAAGATTAAACATAATAAAACACCTAGCAGGAACATCCTGGGGAGCTGAAAAGCAAACCTTAAGACAGTTATACACTGGATACGTCAGATCTGTAATGGATAACTGTCTCTCCATACAAGTAGGTGCCAACAAAACCTATCAATCATCAGTAGACACAATCCAAAACCAAACCTTGCGGTTAATTAGTGGAGGTATGAGAACTACTTCCAAAGCAGCCTGTGAAATAGACTCCAATATTGAACCTCTTAAGTTAAGGCGCAACAGAGCAGCATTAGAAGCTATTGAGAGATACAAAAGGTTGGAGGACGATCATCCTAATAAATTACTAACACAGAGAAATAGGAAAAACAACCAAAAATAAAAGCATAGGACTCTGGTCAAACGTACTGACGAACTAGCCCTAAAGAACACCACCTACCCAATAACAGAGAAAAAATTACCAGATTTTCAAACATAACGCCCGGACTAAACTACAAACAAGCAACCATCAAAACACATTTACTAAATAACACTTTAACAAAAGAATCAAATCCACTAAAGCTCAAAGTAGGCACGCTTGAAACAATTGAAAGCTATAAAAAAAAACAGCTATCCATATATATACGGAGGGATCGTCTTTCAAAGCCACCATCAATGCTGGTCTTGGTACCTTCCTGGTCTTCTTTATAAACGGGAATAAAAATAAACACTTTGAGATAAGCGCACCCTGTGGCGATTACTGCTCAAACTTCCAAGCCGAAATTGAAGCAATTTCCATAGCACTACAGACAGTGGAAAACAAATTATATGAAGGAGTGCAACCACCATCAGATATTGTTGTCTTTACAGACTCCCAATCTACTCTGCAAGCACTTAACAGCAGCACCTCAAACAGCCCAAGAAATTGTGATCAGGAAACACAGGCAGAGCCATGTACTAAGAAACGACTACGTCTAGCAAACTGGACAGTATTAACTCCCCCCACCCCCCGTAAAGAACAATCTACAATTTCCAACTAAGAACAGCACACTCCCCCTTTGCTGACACTGCGCCCACCCCTTTGAAACCGTAAACCATATCCTCTTTGAATGCCCCTCCCTAATCCACCTTAGGCAGACCCTACTTCCACTACAGCCCAACATAACCAACACCCCGTACGGCAGTGCTGAACAACTGAAGAAAACAGCACACTTTTTTTCCTTGGCACAGTCTGCAAAAGAGCTCACAGCTCAGCAGCAATAAAGCTGGATAGAAGAAGAAGAAGTACTGGAGTAATAAGTCCATTAGCTTGCACGTCTTTAAGTATTTCTTCAACTTTTTTTGCTTAGAGAGAAGAGAAAAAATATTTAGTACGCATATAGGTCGAATATAGGTTGTTGTTTTTTAAAGAATTATAACTATTTTTATTTTTTTGAAAAATAAAGAAGGCCTACGTTACAATGAGACACATCTATCTATTCGATATAATTGATAATTCCTTGTCTTCTTTATTACCAGTGGAAGACATCAAACAATTGGCAGAATTAGTTGCTGGAGAATATCAACTAGATCAAGAACCACCACTTCCAGAGATTGCTGATACAATGATTTTCAGGCCGTATAAATTTAAAAGGATAGCTATACATAGAGAAGACGTACATTTTTTTACATTATTTTTCTAAAACTGTATTTCTACTATTAGATAACAGTTTCATGTTGACACTGACGTAGCTAGAGATTTGAAGTCCCTGGGGGGTGGGGGGTGGGGGAGGGAGAGGGATTGACTTCTTAAGAGGTTCCTATATTTTGACATTCGATATCAAAACATAAGATAATGGTGTTATGTTTAGTATTTAATGTAATAAACAAATTTAGCGCACTTATTTGGAGGGTACAAGTTGGGGGTCCGGGGCAGTTTTAAATTTGAATCCTCCTCTACCCACTCTAGATACGTCACTGTTAACATTAAAAAATTGAATTATTTTGACATTTTGCTATTATATTAGAGTGTCAAACTGAAATATGGCACGCTATAATGAAATTAAAAAAAAAATCGTTTATCTAGTAAACGCACTATTTTTTTTTTCTAAAGTTAAATGTGCACGCACACAAAAAATATGTCTTTCGGCGGCTCAATTCATTGTCTATTTATGAATATGCTATTTACAATCTGATGTAATTTTTTTCTCTAATTTCAATTACCTATTTTATTTAAGAAAACATACATTTAAATCACATAATACTTCTTGCTCCATGAGGTATAGAGGAGTAATCATAATAGATTGCAAAAGTCAATTTGTGTGTAAAAATGGGCTTCTAATTGACTTATTATTATAATTAATCCCTTTTTCAAGATATCTGTCAGTGCCTTGTCGGGGGGGGGGGGGGCTCTTTGGTTACATTCTGCTTACACATCATCAATCCATTGCATGCGGGGTATGCCTTTTGGATCGCCTGCCTTTAGGGTTTAGCCTGTATACAATTTTTGCTCCTCTGTTATCTGAAATTCTTTCAAGGTGACCTGCACAACGTAGTCTGTTCTTTTTTATTTAGGTCACTATTGGTGGGTCTTCATACAATTAATATATCTCATGGTTTATCCTGCATAGCACCATAGATTTTCCTAATAATTTTTCATTCCGAAGTATTTAGTAACATTTTCAGATGTCTTAGTCAGTCTCCAGGTCTCAAGTGCATACATTGCTGCTGGTCTTATAATGGTTTTGTATATTATTTTCTTGATTTTCCTTGATATTTGATTGTTTTGCTCTTAAGTAAATGATCTGTGCTATAGAATGCCCTGTTGCCTCCTGCTATTCTTTCTTTTATTTCTGTTAGTTGGTAATTTTTTAAATCTAGTGTACTTCCTAGATATTTGAAAGTTTGGACATTTCCCAATGTTCTTTTATGTTATTTTCCCTGTCCTTTTTCAATGTTGTTAGTTGCGTTTGGAGTGTAATTTTTAAAATTTCTGCCACAAGTGGAACCTTTGTGTTTTTTTTTGACTATTATATTGCTGTGCTCTCTTTCTTTGGTAATTGTGTATGGTACTTAATCTTTGTCTTATACTAGTTTATCTATTGCTAGAAAGTGGTCTGAATAAGCTTTTGCTTCTCTGAAACTTATTACATCTAGTATATCTGATCCATGACTCTTATCTATGAGTATATGATCTATTTGATTCTGGGTTTTGCCATCAGGTGGGATCCAGGTTACTTTGTGAAGGTCTTATGTTGGAATTTAGTGCAGCGGATAGGCATTCCTTTTCCTGATGCAACATCTACTAATGCTATGCCACTATTGTTGGTCTCTTCGTGTAAGCTTTTTTTGCCAATTGTTGGTATGACTGCTAATTCTTTTCCAATGTTTACATTGAACTCTTCTAGGTCTACTTTAACGTCATGCTTTGGTGCTTCATCATACATTCTTTTAAGTCCATCATAGGAGGCTTCTTTTGTGTTATCATCTCCATCTTCAGTAGGGGCATGAACATTGATAAATGATATATTTAAGAATTTTCCTCTCAAACGTAGTGAGCAGTGCCTATCACTTACATATTTAAATCCAATGACATTACCTACTATTTCCTTTTTAACAGCAAAACCTGTATCTAAGTTGTTAGTGCTTCCGCCACTGTAAAATATACTATACTCCTTGGTTCTGAGAATGTCCGAGTCTTTCCGCCTGATTTCCTGTATGGCTACAAGGGATATCCTATATTTCTTTAACACTTCAGTAAGTTGGGCTAGTGCACCTGCTCTATAAAAGCTTAGCATTTTCCATGTCAAAAAAACAAAAATCATGTTCTTTTCCAGGCCTAGGTCGTTTTCCGTTGAGATCTGTCCGGGTTTCTTGTGTGATAAAGCTTTTGTAACGGTATTTTTTTATGACAGAGTTGTTAGCCCTGTGCATAACCATCTGGAGGGCTGCCCTTTTAGCTTTCTAGATAGCTGCCTTTATTTTCGGGTAAGGTGCCCTAGCTTTTATGGATCACTCCACTTCTTGAAAGGTTTGATTTTGTTCCACCTCGTGTACTTTATTTCCCCAGTACTCACCGTACTTGGAGGACATTCCCCTATCCGCCACCTGTAGAGAGTGAAATCAAATAATCCACTCGAGAAGAGCTAGCACCAGTGTTTAAAATACTCTTTATGCATCTCTTAACCAGGACAGAGTACCAAGGGACTGGAAAGAAGCTAATGTCATCCCCCTTAAAGAAAAAGGAGAAAAATCTGACCCAGGAAACTACAATTTAGTATCACTTACCAGCTTCACAGGTTAAATCCTAGAACAGAAAACATGTAGCAACAAAATCAACCACATAGACAAATATAATGTCCTAATTCCATGCCAACATGGCTTAGTAAATGTAGATCTCGTGAAACACAACTAATAGGACTAATTAATGATTTTTCAAAAGGTTTAGATGATTGTAGTAACCTATTGAAACACTACAAGAAGACAGGTCTTGATCCTAGGCTATATTGAACAAGAATGAAAAAAAAAGCTCATGATAACACACACACACACACACAAGCTGACCTGGACACCAAGACATTTTGACACACAAGACAGATAGGTTTACAACACACAACAAAAACAAGTGATTTTTGTCCATTTTCAAAGGTGTTTTCCTCTGCTCTTGAAGCAGGTAGAACTATTTTCTCTGCAGATGTCTCCATGTCACCCCTAGAAGCCAATGAGTGCTGGGAGTCACTGGCAAAGTCTCATTGTTACCAGGAGCCAATTGATGTTGCGAGACCTCAGATGTCGTAGTCTCTCGGAGAAAAATCATGAACTACAAACTCTGAAGATGAGTCGCCTCTCGGAGCTAAATGGTGTAGTGAGACAGTTTCTTCCCTTCCATTTGGAAGACGTATATGGGCATAGTTCTGATTAGCTCCAATAAGCTCCACGTCATCTACCAGCGGATCATATTTGCTTTGCCTCTCATGCCTTCTCATCAGGACAGGCCCTGGAACAGGTCGGCAGAGAGACACCACAGGCGGACCTTCTTTTATAGGAAAATAGTCTTTCATGAGGCGTCATGTTTGTAGCGGTGCATAGTAGAGATCTAATTGAATGATAAGCTTCGTTTAGGTCTAACTCCCATTGTGTGTTATGTAGCCCTCTAGACCTGACGACAAGAACTTCCAGAGTCGAGTTCAGTTTTTCTACTTGCCCGTTGCCTTTTGCATTATATGCTGTGGTCCTGCTTGTCACTATGCTTTTACCTCTGAGGAAAGATCGTAGCTTTTCAGACATGAAGGCTTCTCCCCGGTCAGAATGTAAATACGAGGGCGTCCCGAAAGTGCTGAAAAGGTTTGTGAAGCATCTAATTACTGATAGAGTAGACATCTCAGGACATGCATAAGCAAAAGGAAACCTTGAGTAACTCATCAATACTTGTCAATAAATATTTATTTTTAGTGGTAGAAGGGAGTGGTCCTTTAAAGTCAACACTAAGTCTCTCGAATGGTGATGTGGCTTTTACTAAGCTGCCGGCAGATGGTTAGTAAAAACGAGGTTTTATCTCAGCACAGATGGGGCAAATGTTTGTTACAGTTTTTATTTCTTCAACTGCATACGGGAGATTCTTTGAGCGAAATAGAGCATTCGCACTACGCCAGGGTGGTAAAGAGTGTTTTGAAGTTCTTCCAAAGACCTAGGGATGGTTGTACTTGCACAGAATCCACGAGAAAGAGCATTGGCGGCCATGTTGTCAGCCCTTGGACGGTAACACACATCAAAACTGTACATTGATAGTTCTATTCTCCACTTCTGATTTTTTTCATTTTTGATCTTACCGTGACGACGAGGGTTAAGCATGAAGGATACTGACCTTTGATCCATGGTGAGTATAAAATGGAACCCTAATAGAAAATGTCTCCATTTCTTGACTGATTCAACGATAGCCATTGCTTCCTTCTCTACGGAGGATTGACGTCTCTCGCTAAGAGAGATGAAAGCAACTGGCCTTGTGTTCTGGAATAAAGTAGCGGATTCCATTTAAGACCATTGTTGGTTTAGGCCTCGGAAAAGTGATCTGTACACTCTCATGTTGTTCAAGGAAGTCATGGCTTAAAATAACATCCTCACAGCGGTTGTCAAGTATGTGTAGCTATAAGTCTTTATAAGTAAAGCCTTTACTCTTAATTCAGCATTAACATGGCCGCAAATATAACCAGAAATGTAACTCTCCGAACTACCTGTATTGTATCAAGTGTAATATTGTCAACTTGTATTTTCATTACAGCACGAGATAGAGAAAACGAAGAGGCGGCTTATATTGTATACGCTGCTGAATCAAAGTTAGGTCTGCAAACTGTAGAAAGTTTGTAAATGTAAATCTAATCAAATTTATTGAAATGTTAAATCCCTGACAGAGACAAGGCTTTATATTAGAAGAGCTCCTAAAGGGTGTCCACATTCGTAGAGTATATCTGAGACTAATAACACAGAAGGAAAAGAAGAGCTTTAAAGTAGAATACTATGACTTTAATCCCAAATGGCACAATAGGTAAGTACATCTAAATGTTCTAACACTATAAACTAAGTAAAAAAAAGTAAAATACTTTGCCAGAACTACTTTGACGGCATACTGTCAACCGTGTTAACGGATTTGGGAGTCAGTTATACAGATCGGGTCTCAAAAAAGGAAATCCAACACCGAACTGGGAGTCGAACATTTAGTGAGGTTGGGACAGAGCGTCGCATGAGGTTTGCGGGGCATGTTCTTTGACAAAATGAACTACATATCCCAAAAGTTGCGATGGCATGGAAGCCAATACGAGAAAATTGCAAATAGGGACGTCCTCGTATAACTTGGCGCCACACTTTCATGGAAGATCCCAGAACAGTGGACACAAGGTGGGAGGAGGCTTCAGACATTGCCAAAGACAGATTTTTGTGGAAAGAGCTTGAGACCCAATGCACCGAATGGCGCGGGAGGACCTAAGTCTTACTAAGTTAAGCGTGTGTCATGTTGCCAGCAGATGGGCCAACAGCCTTTGCCTTCCACAACTAATGTCAAGTACCCAGTATAGTTGGTTGAACTCTAGGGAGAATAAAGATTTTAAAATTAATAATCCCAGACTCCCGAAAACTTTACTCAGCTAGCATTTCCCTTTGATTGTAAATTTAAGGTTTTTATTAAGAAAAAACATTTTAAAATAATTTTCACCAAAAAAAAAAATACCTCACTTATTCAACTTAAAATGTAATAAAATAATAATAAACAAGGTTACAAAGTCAGTTTGCGTGAAAACACAAACTCAAAATCGGCCCCAGAAATGGTCCACCCAGGCAGGTAAAAAGACAGGTTTTAATATTTTCAAAAAAACATCTGAATGAAGTTCTATAAAAGGCAAGGGAGAAAGAAGATTGAAAGATTTTGTGTGCAGCACCAACGGTCCAACAGACCAAGGAATAGGTGAAAATGAACAAGTTAGTTGTGAACCTGGCCTGATGTCTTATAATGAATATCTAATTGATCTAATGGTTTTGTAAAGCGTAAATCTCTTAATCAATTTCTCAAGAAAAAAAAAGCAATTGCGTAAAAAAATCTTTTTTAAGTTCAATTTTATTATTAGCGTCAACTGATGCTGCATACCTCTCTGTAATATGAAACAACTACTAATTAATTGTTGTTTTAAATAGGTTTCTTCTCTTTAAAAAAAAGTAAACATTTTTTTTGTAAATGTAGTATTCTGTATGACAGAACTTACTTTACTTAGCAATACATAGCAAAACAATTTTTTTTACACACAAATCTAATACCGTTTGCATAAATGTGTTTCAAAATATGGTACATCTCTATCCTCTATTCTCCTTTCGGGAACCGCCACAAATATTGAAAAATGTTGGTTCAAACTGGGTAAACACCGTGACACCGTCAGTTACTTGAACGTAAGTTGTTTCTGATTGGGCCTTTGGGCAACGCATCCTTGTGCGATTATTTATTGATGTGTTCATTATATCGTTTCCTTAAAAATATACCTAAATGAGTATCTATTACTGCGTCCACAATAGGCTATGATGATGATTTAGTTTAAATCCATATGTTTACATTAGGGTAGAATGATTTGAAACATATTGATCTATATTTTATAGCTTGAATGGGAGCGTACCATAAACGTATTAAGGATTATATGTTATTATTGTAACGACGTTTACTATCCAGGATCTCAATATACTGCGTCACACGACACTACTGTCAATACTTGATATATGTTAGTCCTTAGTCATTGTGAGTTATGCGTCTTTTGTTGTGAACATTGTCTTCCTGCCTAAGATGGCGTCCAGTGTTGATGATTAAAAGTGTTCGGTCCAACTACGACGATAGTTGCCTTAATTGCTTAAGAGATACTCAACATGCTGGCAGCGGAAAGTGAACCACGTGCTTTCACTCTCGCTAGAGGTAGAAGATTATACGTCAAGGGAGAGATCAAAGATAAATTGAGAGCTATATCGGACAGTCTACCGCCCCAAGGTAACGTACGCTTTGGCTTATCAAGGGAGGCAACCAAGAGATTAATACATCAGACAGTAGAGACAGAGTTACACAAGATGCCGGAAAATCTACATCTACTGACACCCCCACCCCTCTCACATTGCCTGGAGCTAACGAAAGGAAATGTTAGCGAAAATTTCAGACGGTGGAGGCGGCAGATGGAAATTTATCTGCAGGCGACCGGGGCCTACGGAAGGCCCAAAAGCCAACAGAGGGCCATCATACTACATTGTGCCGGCCCACAGGCCATCGAAGTCAGTGACCAATTCACATACCAAGAAGGGGAGGACAAGGGTGACCCGGAGACATTATTGAAAAAAGCTCCACGACTACTGTTCTCCACAGACAGAAAAGTGCAGGAAAAACTCCTGGCATGCCCAGAGCTGTCCCTGAAAAGAACAATTGAGATTTGCAGAGCCTTCGAACAGTCAACGATCAGTGTTGAGGAAATACGAGCAGAAGCTCAGGCCCAAGTTGACAAAATGGAAAGAACAACACAAAAATCTACAGCTACACCCTTAGAGTGTCGATTCTGTGGACGACACCACGCGTTCAATAATACAGCATGCCCGGCTTGGGGACAGACATGCAAGCGATGCGTGGAAAGAAACCATTTCGCAAGAAAGTCCAACAGAGTAAAAGGAAGCACACTTGTACACAAGGCGTCAGGGTACGAGCCAGAGTGGCTAAATACAATAAATGCACTCAAGTCGACAAGAGACAGGCTCACGGCTGAATTTGTAGTGAATGGTCAAAGAGTGAATTTCCAGTTAGACACAGGAGCCGACGTCAACATCATTTGTAAAAGATTTGTCAAGAGATGTCAAGCAGTGGAGACCACACAAACTCTAAGAATGTGGAACATGACTGAACAGAAGCCAGAAGGAGTTGCAGATTTACCAATGACCAACCCAAAAACTGGGAAAACAACTGTAGTGAGATTCGTCGGTCGTCGTTGGAAATAATTTCCAATGCCTGTTAGGCTCGAGAACGTGTCGAGAACTGGACCCCATTACGCTTAACGACAATTTTGTCTCTCAAGTACAGTCAACCAACGATAACCTAGTGACCTGGGAGAAGTGAAACTAACCATTGATACCAGCAAGTCTTTCAAGTACAGTCAACAAATGATGACCTAGGTGACCTAGGAGAAGTGATACTAACCATCGATGCCAGCAAGTCTCCAGTGGTGTCTGCATGCCGCAATATTCATTTTGCATACAGAGACAAGAAAGAGCTAGATGTACTCGTGAAGAGGAAAATACTGGTCCCGGTAGAGGAGCCAACGGATTGGGTTAGTCCAATGGCCATTGTTCAGAAAAAAAATTGCGAATCTGTATAGCTCCACAACACTTGAATAGAGTCTTGAAAAGGAAGCATTACAGACTCCCCACATTTGAAGATACCTTATCCCAGTTCGAGAACGCCAAAGTCTTCTCGAAACTTGACGTTAAGGAAGCCTATTGTTCGCCTTGACAAAGAATCACGTATTCTGATAACAATGATAACACCTTACGGCCGTTATAGATGGACAAGTGTCAGGTTCTTGTATATTTTGTAATTACTAACTTTTTATTAAGTATTACAAATGTGTGTTGGATATTAAAATCAATGTGAATTACAATGTGTGCATGTATTGTAAATATTTTATAACCTTAATATTTTGCCACAAGTTCAGCCTGACAGTCACACTATACACATTTAGTTATAGATAAACTAATAAACTAGAGGTATGATAATTTAAAAAAATAACTATACATTTTTTCTAGTTATATATTTACAAATGTATGATGAATGATAATTATAGTATGAATATCACTATATATATATATAAAATATATAATCTAATATGATCCAGTTAGTCTCTTTACAACATATAAATGATCATTATTTGAACAATATCATTACCTTAAAAGATATAGATCTATTCATTACAAGTTGTTCAGATAGACTTCCACCACAACAACTGATTAACCACATAGATCTAGCCTCTAGATCAGATACTGTTCACTGACGACCATTCCAAAGTTCATAGTTCACACTATAACACCAGGTCTGAATACATCAACCCGCAGTCTGGAATCTTAAACCTCAGACTTATGAAAAAACCAACTTGAACACCAGACGACCAACTGAGATTGGTAAGATGAATACCTCAGTCCTGTAGACTAAAGTAGTACTCTCAATGTAGACAACTATGAATGGATCTGATACTTGACACTGAGTCTAACACCTAGACTTGACACTGAGTCTAACACCTAGACTTGACACTGAGTCTAACACCTAGACTTGACACTGAGTCTAACACCTAGACTTGACACTGAGTTTAACACCTAGACTTGACACTGAGTCTAACACCTAGACTTGACACTGAGTCTAACACCTAGACTTGACACTGAGTCTAACACCTAGACTTGACACTGAGTCTAACACCTAGACTTGACACTGAGTCTAACACCTAGACTTGAAACCAAGACTAAGACCAAGACTTAGACTTGACGCTAAAACCCCATAGAAAGATAAAAGAAAAGATTCTTCTAATCATCTAGATCTAGTCTAATTATAGACTTACAAATACAATCGAATCCAAATAGAAATAACTATACAATGAAAATAAAACTCACCCTAAACAGGGGTCAAGATAATCCAACAAGAAAATGTCCAAGGGGAATGTTAAGGCTATCCAGTAACAAAAGCACAAGGAGAATTTTAAGAGCTCTCAAGACACGTCCTACTGTACCAACGTACAAAACTGGAGAGAGTGTAGCAGCCGATAAATGACGAAAATTACATACACACACATACACACCTCTACGTCACAAGACAAAAACTAGTGACAAGCAACAAGGGGAGATCAGTCCTCTAGTCTACACATAAAAATAGTGCAATGACGTCATCAATATAGTGATCAACGCCGCACTATTAATTAGCTAGAGAAAAATAATTCCAGGCAGGACAACGGAAGAGGTGTTGTGTGACCGTAACGCAAAAACGGAAAATCTGCGAGAAAGATGTAAAAGAAAATCCATAATACTGGACGAGAGCAAAACATTGGAACAAAAAGAGGCTGTCGAATTCATGGGACACGTCATCAGCGCACAAGGCAATAAACCAGACCCCAAGAAGGCGCAGGCCATAGTGGACATGGATCGCCCTACAAACGCGCAGCGAAACTGACGATTCTGTGGTATGGTGCAGTACCTATCAAAGTTCCTTAGCAACCTGTCAGCCATATCACACCCCTGCGGGAACTCAACAAGAAAGAAACGGATTTTGATTGGAATGATGAATGCGAAGTCACCTTTAGGAAATTAAAAGAAATGATAACAACAACCCAGGTGTTGGGTTTCTATAACGCAGCCAAATCCCTTGAAACTCAGGTTGACAGCAGCCAAGATGGGCCTGGCGCCGTGTTGATGCAGGAAGGGAAACCATTAGAGTATGCCTCACGAGTCTTAACACCAACGGAAAAGAGATGGCTCAAATAGAGAAAGAACTACTGGCAGTAGTTTTCGGACTTAAGAGGTTCAATCAATACACTTTTGGCAGACTCGTCACAATCTTAAATGACCACAAACCCCTTCGACCATCCTACAAAAACACCTAAACCAAGCCCCAAGACGGTTACAGAACCTCACCATGAAAATCAATAGATATGATTTCACATTCAAGTGGGTTCGCGGAAACGAACTGTACACAGCCGACACGTTGTCCCGTGCATGCAACACTAAGCCATTTACTGAAGAAATATTGAGCCTCAACATTGAACAAATCATCGAATTTCCGGTCCACTGCTAGACCGGTCACTACTACCCCTGACTAAAGCCCTTGAGCCTGAAAGCTACACAGAAGGCCTGGGGGCGAAAGCCCGTCACAGGTACACCATAAAAAAACACTATGATAAAAGAGCAAGAGACCTGCCCCGGCTGAATGTGGACCAAAACGTTTACTTCCAGAGTCCGGGAAACAATGATGGCAGCCTGGCAAAATCATTATGAGAAACAGTGAGCGGTCCTATACTGTGAAGGGAACAACAACAACAGGCGGTACGTACGTTAGGAACAGAGTGCACATACGGCCCAGAAATGTCCCTTATTCAGACATCTTTTCAGATGACGAAACGGCAACCCATGAGGCACCACTAGATGCCTCATCCACAGACTTAACACCACACCCTGCTTTAGAGTCCAGCGCCGGACCTGATGGGATCCCACCCTTGTCTCACGGAGCAGAGCCTAGCGTGAGAAGGAGTAGGCGAACGAGAGCCACCCCTACGTGGCATAAGGACTATGACATGAGCAAGTGGTGACATACCCGCAAGTTTTGCTTTTTTTCTTTTGCTACATTTTTTTTTGCCAGATCTGTATAGCCTTCGATATTGGCGTATATTATGTTCTACGTATATTGTATGTTATACTCCTATTTATAATGTTGTGTACATACCAATGTTGACTGTTGAAAATGTTATCAGTGTATCGTAGTATCATCGTGTCACTGTATGTGAAAAGGTTATTGTCTACAATGTTCGTGGTGAAAGAAGGATGTTTCTGCCATGTGCTCGTTTTGGAATGTTGTAGTGATCATGTTTCGTCTATAGAAAGGGAAGGATGTCAATACTTGATATATGTATGTTATAGCCCTTACTCATTATGAGTTATGCGTTTTTTGTTGTGAACATTCGTCTCCTGCCTAAGATGGCGTCCTGTGTTGAATGATTAAAAGATCGGCCCAACTACGACAATGGTTGTCTTAATTGTTTAAAACATACTCAACAACTAACAAAAGTTGACTGTGGCATTTTACGTCTCGAGAGACGATCTGTTCCGTTTCCAAGTTTTTATATGTGATTTAAGAGGCTAATCAATCCAAAGCTGCGGTGACATGTTAGGCATATGTAATCACCATTTGTGATATATATATATATATATATATATATATATATATATATATATATATATAGAGAGAGAGAGAGAGAGAGAGAGAGAGTTCAATATTATCTAAAAGTAATCCGTTACGTTTTCTTTTCAAAGAAAAGACGACCCATTCAGCGTAGATACTTTAATTAATCATCTTGAGCTCAGATATATGAGTCTGAGATCATGCGTATACCAGGAAATTGAGAAAAATGATACTATGTTTGTGGGAAAATCGTACTACTGTACTGAAGTAAGTTTTTATAGAACTTTATAGAAACACTTGCTTTAGCTGAACTCTATTTTTAGTCGCTTCTTTCTAAAACATTGGTGTCACATAACCGCGCATTTGTCGGATACATGTTTCATTGCAGTTACTTTTAGAATTTTTTTTAGACATCTTTTGTTGCACAAAATTGGAATCCACTCTGTAGGTCTGGAAATAATTGTGTACAAGTTATTTCTCCCCCTGCTTATTTTTAAGATCATGTTAATACCATGCACAGCTGTCCATTGTGTCTAACAATGCATAAATCCATCGGAAAAAAAGTACCATTTTATCATTTAATCGTAATAAATCTTTTTTTTTTAAATATAGAGAAATAAGCAACTAAGGAGAGAAAAGCCTTGTCGTTACAATTCTATAATAAAGGCTCTCTCCATAAGCACTTGGTTGGCTAGTTTGTTGACTTGAGCCATCAAGGTCGAGTCGAACAACTATGGTTTATTAATGGCTTTAAAAAGCTAGCACGGACGATTTCTCAAAGATCTCTTAACTTCCAGCTGGTCTACACAAATAATTGGACCATAGCGCATAAAGCAAGCTAAACGCATGAAATTGCACTAAACAAACAAAAAAAAAATGGGTAAAAAATTTCCATCGCACTGATTTATTATTGTTAGTTTAGAATAGTCTAGATCTAACATTGATTCAAAACAAGAAAAAATAAAGCCATAATTCCTTTTCACAATGTACAGAGCGATTATTGTTGCTTCTTATTGCTACTGAATATTAGATCTAAAAAAAAAACAAAAACATTTTACTCTTCAACATTTTACTCCTCCACATTTTACTCCTCCACATTTCCCTCCTTCCAAAACCAGAGAAAAATGGCTAAGCAAATAAATAAATCCACTTAACTTTAAAATATTCCAAACATATGCCTCTAGATCTAAATGTAAAAGATTTTGCTCCTAAAGTAACTTAAACATTAATTTTTAAAAACTTTTAAATTAATGTAAGGGTCAAATGTACTGTAGATCTTTGAGCACCACTCGAATAGTGCGACACCTGGCTCATCACTGAAGGCGTAGCTAACGTGGGGGAGAATTCGTAAATCCCCAGGCGCACCAACTTAAGGGGGTCCTAAACATTTTTTTTTACATTAAATCTAAAATATTACGCAAAATGAAGGGGGCCCACAAAGAGATCAAGCCCCCACCCCACGGGCCTCCAAATTAAGGCAAATTCCTTGCTACGTCACTTATCACTAGTATTTATAAATTAATGGTTCTGGTCGAACATAGATTTAACTGATAACACATTTCTATTGATATGAAATTCATTCTTATAAAAAATCATTTAAGCATCATATCTTCAATATGATACTCCTTACTGACAAACGAATATTCTAATTTTATTAGAGTAACACTATTAGTAAAATCACTAACCCTAGAAAGACTCCAGGGCAATAGAATATAAAAGTATAGGCCTAGTAGTTATAATACGTAAAACACCGTGAAAAAGATTACACATAGAAAAACAAACCCTAATATAATACTCAGAAAGACACAAATAAAGAAACATATTTCTTATTCATTACACTAGAACAAATTCGTACGAGTGTTCCTTCTTCCCTAATGCCATTATTAAGTCATTGAATAAAAGCATAAACAAATTGACACATAAAATGTGTAGGACGTGGTCATCTTCCTTTTTAAAGCAACGTCTGTAATCTATAATAAAAAAAAGTGATATCTGAATAAAGGTATTAAAATAATTAATATAATAACACAAAAAAAAACTCTAAGAACATACTCATAAATGAGAAAAGGGCAATACCATAACCTCTTTTAAAACACTTAAGGAGCGATTATTTTAATTTTATAAATTTATACATGTTTCATTTACAAAACATATTTTAACACGCCCATTTATCTCCCCCCCCCCCTTTTCCCGAAAAAAAAAACTTGTACAGTGACTTGAAGAGAATGTATACTTTTACTACAGATAATAATTTTTAGATGATATGCCTTTAGGTCTAGACCTAGAAGATGTGCAAAAACTACATGAATATTAATTGTGTAAATACCATAATAATACAATGCACAGAGATAGATATATCAGAAGACGTAGACTATAGTACTCTTAAAAATTAGATAAATATTTTTGCCAATGGGCTATGTTGCTGCACAGAAAAATTATATATGTGTCAGACGCGACTAGCTCAAATTTTCTTTAATAGAAAATTACAAAAGTTATTTTTCTATAAAAGAAGTTACGAAAATTATATAAAATAAAACCAAAGACATATATATACTACAATAAATACAGGTAGACCTATTCGCTCTCTTAATAAGATTTATTTAGGTAGGTGCTGTTTTACTATTACACACCAAGTATCAAGTTTTAGAAAAAGCCAGGTTTATTTTTTCTGTAACGTTATTTGCTAACAGCGTATAGATCAGTGATTCCCAAAGTGGTCTATATAGACCCCAAAGGGTCTACGAAAACTTCCAAGGGGTCTATGAAAGGAAAAATATAAATTGGGGGTCTATAAGATGTTCACGGGGATCTACGATGATATATTTCATTAAAGCAGGTCGTTACTTTAATTTTAACATCCCTTTAATTCTTTCATACACTAGTATATTATTTGAACCTAAAATAATCCTTTAAATATTTATCTTGCTATTCCAACAAATATCGTTGCATTTAATTTAGATACTTATTTCAATAGATTTATTGTGTCTACCTGTAACTACTGTTTAACAAAACGAAATGTAGACTGTACAGCGTTGATTATTGGAAATTGGGGCTCATTCCTTCTTTGTCAAACAAGCGGTTGCCTAAGTGACTTTTTATGACGATATGAAACCAATTACGCTGGAAGATCATTTGAGACGTTGCCACCCAGACAAAATAGATCAAAATTTGAAAAACTTTCAAACACCCAAAGATAAAGAATAGAACGACAAAATCTCTCTTGGACATCATATTGAGAAAATGATGGTGTGTGAGCGTCTAACAAATATTTCTTTACTCATAGCAAAATACTAGGCGTTATAGTTTTAAAAACTGTTTTACACAAACCTACATCAGATATTATTAAAATAATTTCTTTAAGCAGCAATATAGTTCAGGGGTACATCGGTGGTAAGAGTTATACAATTAAAAGATTATGTAATTTTTGATACCGATATAGATCTATATACAGTTTGGGGTCAGCGTCTTTGCAGGCTTTGACAGGGTGTAGCGCTGTGTGCTGAAAACTGCCTAAGGTTAGCTGGATCCTTATTCTTAACAGGGTTGACCCAGGAATCCTTTCTCATGTTCGGGTATAGCTGCAAGGCAGCATAGTTTTGAATTCAGTTTTCTTTCTGTACGGTAGACTGCCAGCCAAGACTAATGAGCCCTTCCTGCTCGAAGTTACTGGTTTAGGCGCCAGTCACTCACATTCGCCTCTTCTCCTGTTAGTGAAAACAGTTCTGCACAGCCACTATTTGAGCCAGACGTGAAAGATCAAGAAATACATGAGAAACTCTTTTCGACAACTTTTACAATAATACATAAGCAGTGGCGTAGCTACCAATGTGCGGGTGGTGCGGGCCGCACAGGGCACCAAGTGGAGAGGGGTAGTGGAGGGGCAATAGGTATGGCTATATAGATCTATATACTCTAGTAGATAATACTAGATCTATTAGATCTAGATAGTAGATATAATTATAAGTAGCCTATAATTAACTATAATTATAATAAAAGTAGATCATAGATGTAGATCTAGAATCTAGTCTAGATTTAGTTAATTTAGTTACAATTTAGTATTAGATCTAGTATAGTGACGACTATTATTAGTATTATAGATCTATCATCTATGCATCTTAGGTCTTAGAATAATAAGTAATCTAGATATATCTAGATCTAATATAGACTCTAATTCTAGAATAGTTACATAGTTATAGTAACTAATAGATCTAGTCTAATATAGTAAAGACAAAGTAATATTTAATATAGCTTTCAATTAATAGATCTATTTAGTAGCCTATATTATAATATAATTATTGACTTATAATTTTAAATTTACATCTAGATCTAAGACTAAGACTACTAAGACTCTACTTAAGACTAAGAGACTAAAATAATAAAATATAGACTATTATGACTATTGATCTAATAATCTAATAGTAGTATTCAGTTGTAGGCCTAATAGAGTTAATAGACTAATACTAGATTCTAATAGACTTAGACGTCACTAGACTCTAACTCTAGATCTAGTAAAACGTTTTAAAATAAAAAGAGTCGACATTTCTTTTAGATCTATAGTAAAGCAAAATTCTTTGCCTGCAGCTATACAGGAACACATTGGTGTTTAATAAAAAGCAGCAAAATGTAGATCTATAGAATCAGGATTTATCAAGCAGTGAAACTTGCTAGAAATATAATGAACACGTATATTTTTTTTAAAAGGCGGGAATAGCGGCCATTATAGGGTAAAGGTCAAAAGGCTTTCTAGTGACCTGTGCACCCTCTAGTTTATTCTCCTCTCTATTATTCATTAAATATATTCTCCAAATTACATAGATCTAAATATTTATTTGTGTGTATGTTAAAAAGTTTGTAAAATTTGTAATTAAACTTTTTAGTTTGTAACTAAAAAAAAATAATTAAACTAAGATTTTAACTAAACTTTTTTTTTAAAATAAACTTTGGCCTTAACTAATTTTGATTAGTTAAACTAAAAGTTAACAACTTTTTAGTTAACTTTTGCCCATCACTAGTATTTATGATTAAATCCATCCATCCCAGTGGCGCTACAGCCCATGGAGGGTTCTGGCCTGCTTTAACACATCCTTCCATTCAGATCTCTCCTGGGCCTTTCGTCTCCACGCCCTAACCCCAAGCTGCTTTAGATCTGCCTCCACGTCATCTATCCATCGCATTCGGGGTCTGCCTTTGGGTCGCCTGCCTTTTGGTTTTTGCCTGTATACGATTTTCGCCCCTCTGTTGTCTGACATTCTTTCAAGGTGACCTGCCCAACGTAGTCTGTTCTTTTTTATTTCGTTCACTATTGGTGGGTCTTCATATAATTGATATAACTTATAGTTAGTGCGTGTCCTCTACCCTGTTTCATCCTGTATGGCACCATAGATTTTCCTTAGAATTTTTCTTTCCCAAGTGTTAAGTTACCGATTATAATTATATTTAACAGATCTATGATTATTATGACAATTTTTCAAAGTACCTATAATTAATCTAAAACAAGTTCATTCATTTATTCACATGTGATTTTTTATATTTATAAGCTTAGCATTATTTTGGTCCAATGTCTCACAACGGCTGATAAGAGAAATCAGGTATAAACACGAGAAAACACCCCTTAACTCAAAAAAATTTTAAGAAACTAGAACAGACACAAAATAGACGTTGAGAATTATAACAAACGAATATTCACAAATGATTTAAGTAACACCTTTTTAAAAACACCTTTTAAAAATTAATGATAAGTTTTAAAATAAAAATTTTTGTTTTTACATTTATTTATTTTTTTTTTGGTGTGAAATTGTGTATCGGAAAATTCCGGGTACTTGAAATAAGCTAATCCTAAAAAATTACACAGATTTTTTGGTTAAAAGACTCATTAAATGTAGTACCATTAATGTGTAGTTTCACATGCTTGTTTTAGGTCTTTTCTTTCTATAACCTCTATCGGGTTTGATTCCAACTCCCGTATTTTTGTGCATAATTTTTTCTCTATTAGGTACACTTAAATTCACAATCTAATAATGTCAGTTTCATTTAAAATAAAAACTTAAAAATGTAAATAAAGAAAAAGGTACTTCCGGCACAATTAACTTATTCTAGTTTAAAACCAAAGTAACAAAACGCATGAGCGCAACATAGCTAATTATTTCACAAAGATATACATAAACAATCACATTTATTGGAAAATCTTCAGAGCCATTTTCGAAATGTGTCCCCCACTTTTTTTTTTACCCTAACAGCTTTTGATGTGCGTTTCCATGAATGCTCAGGTTGAATTAAAATATAAAGAAAAATTAAAAAGTAAAAAAAAAAAAAAGCTTAAACTAAGTGCAGTTGTATCAATTAGTTGAGATAAGTCATCTTTATATATAATTCTCTTTATCCCTAATCAGGTTAGACGAGAAGTAAATGGGAAGATCACTCTCTTATTTCTGCGGATATTCACCCCACGAAAAAAAAACAAGAGGGGGGGGGGAAGAACACGTTTTCACAGCTCGCTACAGATGGCTTCGCACTGAACTGTCAAACCCTGCCCGCTCCCATCCCATGCGGGATGTTTGGACTAGGAAGTAAACTATCGTTAACTCTGAAGGAGCATCCGAAACATGTAAAACATTTTACAAAAACTAAATAGCAGGGCCGGACTTAAGCATTGTTCGGCCCTATTTAAAACGGATTTCGCAGGGCCAATAATAGGTAGGGAAGCGGACAATAAGTCAAATTTAAGAGTTTGTATTAGAAAATAAATTCGTCTATGCATTTTATTCATTCTTTAATACGTACAGAATTATTTTACGAGCCTTGCGTGTAGCAAAATATTTCAGTATATCATAATAATTATGTTTCCCACATAGATCCCGCTCAATAGCAAGAATTACCAAATGTTTCAATCTATGTTTGAGAATTGTTGACATCAAGTAATTCTTCATTGGTTTGAGGTTCGAGAAGCTTCTTTCACCTGATTACACAATTACAGATAATGCCTAATGCCGTTTTTATTAATAGCGTAGGATTGACGTTTTCCATATTGATAGACACCCCAAAATGACAATTTTTTTCTATGTATTTCCGTATATTTTAAGGACTTTTTCGTATATTTTGCAATTTCGGGAGATTTCCAGGAGTTCCTGGTAAATTGACAGGAGGGCGCGGGAAATCTGTTTAAAGTTATAAAATGGTTTAATTTAATAATGTATACACATTGAATTACTGCGGGTCTTATGAAAGTGCGGATCCTTTGAAAGTGAGGCCCATTGCGTGTAGCAAAGTCATAGAGTATATTTAATAAAAATTATGTTTCCTACATAGATCCCACTCAATAGCAAGAATTACCAAATGTTATAATCTATCTTTGAGAATTGTTTTCCATATTGAATGAGACCCCAAAAAGACAATTTTTTTGTATATATTTCTGTATATTTTTATGAATTTTTCGTATATTTTGCGATTTCTGTAGAATTCCAGGAGTTACTGGTAAATCGACAGGAGGGCGCGAGAAATCTGTTTTAAGTTATAAAATAAAATGGTTTAATCAAAAATGTATACACCTTGAATTAGAGCGGGTCCTATGAAAGTGCGTATCCTTTGAAAGTGGGGGCCCACTGCGGTCGCATAGGTTGCAGTGGCCTAAGACCGGCCATGCAAAATAGCGGCGTATCCCTCAACAGTTTAAACGTAGTCACAAAAAAGCAGGGCCGGACCGTTGTAAACAAGAAATATCACTCTTTTTAAAAATTTCTACCTCACGTTAAAAAAAAAGGGGGGGGGGGTAATCTACTCTGTAGTAACTATCGAGGCGACAGAGCACGCTCAAGAGTTTGGACACCATGGAAAGATCACTCTTTTATTTTTGCAACTCGGACGGTGAGGGTTATACTAGGTAATTTAAGAGTCGAAAAAGAAAAAAGAGGGGTAAGGAGCAAGTAGTATTCATCCGTCACTAAATAGCATAACCGGACTTAGAGTTAGGGTTAGGGTTAGAGCCTTATGCGAAACGGATTTCGAGGGGTCAAGTTTGGTACGGATACGGATAATAAGTGAAATTTAAGAGTTTGTATTAGAAAATAAATTCGTCTTTGCATTTTATTCATTCTTTTCTACGTACAGAATTAATTTACGAACCTTGCGTGTAGCGAAGTCGTACAGTATATCTATTTCCTACATAGATCACGCTCAATAGCAAAAATTACCAAATGTTTCAATCTATATACGAGAATTGTTGACCTCAAGTAATTCTTCATTAGTTTGAGGCGCGAAAAGCTTCTTTCACCAGATTACACAATTACGGCTGATGCGTAATGCCGCGCAAAAGATTGGCCTTTTCCATATTGAATGACAGTTTTTGTGATATTGATTGATATATTGATATTGATATTTTAAGAACTTTTTGTATATTTTGCGATCTTTGGAGATTTCCAGGAGCTCCTGGTAAATCGACAGGAGGGCGCGGGAAATCTGTTTTAAGTTATAAAATGGTTTAATTTAATAATTTATACACCTTGACTTAGAGCGAGTCCTATGAAAGTGTTGGTCGTATGAAAGTGCGGGCCCCACTGCGGTCGCATAGGTATCAGTGGCCTAAGGCCGGCCCTGCAAAATAGAGGCGTATGCTACGCCGCCGGTCGACTAGTATATATATAATTCTTGTAAGGGACTATGGGGTTATTCACAGTCCCCACATGTAAAGGACTGGGGATGAGTTCTTTACTACAGACATACAGCTCGATAGTCTAGGGTATGATTCTCACATGCAGACCTTAACATGTATAAATATTACAAAGTATCACTAAACGAAGGAGTATAAAATTAATATTTATTTACAGCCCACAGCAAGTACACAAATAATATTGAATACGTAATCATCAATAACTGAAATAATAAAATGTGCCCAACTAACATACTACAGGGCGCTTAGACTAGATTCATTGAACAAAAGGCTATCAATGCCACACATAATATTACCCACTAATAGTCAGTTCTCACACATAGCTAATGAAAAGTAATATATGTTATAACATCTCCTTACGCTAGGCATAAAACTGGTAAACAAACACAAGCACCTTACTCAGACCAGGTCAGTTCTCCAACTGCTAGACTGACCGCTAGAAAAACCTTATTGTCCCCCCTTGAAAATCCCGTGATAAAAACAATTCACACACCAACTAATAAAATAAACAAACACAAACACAATCTCACATCTTACACCCCCCCCCCCCGCTCTTGACAATTCTCTTCTGCGCTTTAGAGTTTGGACGAGAAGAAGAATTAAAGGAAAGATCCCTCTTTTATTTCTACGGATAGAGTTATCACACAAACTTTACGAGCCCTGCGTGTAGCGAAGTCATACAGTGTTTCATGAACATTTTATTTCCTACATAGATCACGCTCAATAGCAAATGCTACTACATGTTTCAACGTATCTACGAGAATTGTTGAACTAAAGTAATTCTTGATTAGTTTGAGGTGCGAGAAGCTTCTTCCACCAGATTACACAATTACGGCTAATGCATAATGCCGTTTTTATTTATCGCCCGTAGGATTGGCGTTTTCCATATTGAATGACACCCCAAAATGACAATTTTTGTCTTTATATTTCATGAGATTTGTATAAGTTTTAAAAAGATTTTGAATAATTTTCGGAGATTTCCATGACTTTTTCGTATATTTTGCAATTTCATGAGATTTCCAGGAGCTCCTGCGGTCACCTTAGGCCGGCACTGCAAAATAGCGGTCGACTAGTGTTTTTAAATTTGTCATAGAACTAGACTAAAAATAACGAATCTGAGACTGCAATAATTGTTACCATTTTTTTTGTTTAGCTCAATTTCATGCTTTGACATCTCTAAAAACGATATAATCCAATCACTTGACTTGACCAGTTGGAATGGGATAGGGAAAAAATAAAAGGGTTAGGTCTCACCGTTAACTCTTTTTAAATGCATTGATATAAAAAAAGAGTGAACGACCTCTAGCCAATGCACTAGCCACAAGGGAAGGGTTAATGAAAATAGAAGTTTTTATATATGGTTATCTAATAATAGTTTCAAAGTTTTCTCCCTGCAAAATATAAGGATGACTCATTCAACTTATACCACATCATTCAGCTGATTCAAGTAATATTTATTTCCGCAGTTCAAGATAACAAACAAAGTAATTATTTACCAATAGTTGATTAGTTAATTTTTTTTTTAAAATTGTTATTCATTTTTGTCTTGTAGGTAAAAAAAAATAATTGTATCATGATCCGAGAAGGGTTGTAGAGGAAATACGTGAACTAACTTTTTACCAGACAGAGTGTGTTAATATTAGCTTTTTTATATAGATGTATGGCATGTTCTATTTTACTAGTTATGTTAAACATTAATACGAACTACTTTTAAACAATTTTCAGGGTCCATATAATATGACTCTCACCTGCAATGCAATGACGTTTCAAATAACCAAGGACGTTACTCTAAACTATATAATGAAAAAAAGGTAATAAAAAAAAAATCTACATTTTTTTTTAAACTCAACAACTCCTCTATGTAACTTGGCGATTTGTTTTTCAGCAACTAATAAATAATGGATTTTAAAAACATGTCAACATTTTTACCCCGCCAACTGCCACGTCTTCCAAAGAAATCCTGGTTAAGTGAAGTATAAATCTTGTAGCTTTTGTAATATTCTGTTGGTAGGCTTATTATCTAGACATAGATGACGATGTGGGAGCTCACTCAAAGGGGTTCCAAAGCGTCTGTTGGTATTGTTCTGTTATTTATAGCTCATTATTCATCTTATTAAAAAGGCAGGTCAATTAAAGTAAATAAAGTAAGCTATGATTGCCCGTGACTGTGATTGTGTGACTGCCTATCGAGGCAAATGCAGTTTTAAAATATATTTTAAGGCGTAATGGTCGTAAAATTACCTTTATCTTAACCGAGACCTCTTGTAGTCGTTCTGTTTCGGTAAGCTCTGACGCTGTTGTCTTGTCGTCTGCAATTGGTGCGCTTGTTTTCACAGCGCAACGTCATGTGCTTTCGTCTCCCAGGTGGCAGGGTCTATGCTGAAGGCTTTCATAGAAGCTTTGAGACTGTCCCTAAAGCTATTTCTTTGTCTACCTTGTGAGCGCCTCCCTTCTTCAAATTGGCCATACAGAAGTCGTTTTGGAATGTGGGAGTTTTCCATTCCGGAGATGTGGCCTGCCCAGATTTTGCGGATGCTTTGTAGGACCACTCTTTCAAGGACTTCAGTATCAGGTATTTTTTGTTGTTACTCATCATTAAGTATTTTTCTGAGACAGATCACTTTAAAATTGTTCTTTTTTATCTGTTTTCATTATACTGTCCACGTCTGTAAGGCTTCGAGCAAAGTATGGAGAATGACAGCTTAATAGACCCCTAGCTTTGTGTTTGGGGTGATACAATGCAATTGTCTTGGCGACACGCAGGTCCATTCTATTATCGATTTTTCCGTTTCTGGAGAGGATGCTGCTAAGTTTGGTAAATCCGCTGAATAGACCACCATCAAGTCTGTAGGTTATATTTTTATTCCGTTATTGCTATGCTATCATGAAATAGTCTTAACTTGCATATTAATTTTTTTGGACATTTATACTGTTACGTATTTCTCTACTATCCAGGCTTCCTTCAAACTGCACCACACGACACAACGAACTTAAAGAACCTCACAAATCAGGGCTCCAAAGTAACAGTAGCAATTTAATTTCAAATACATTACAACACTGTACAGTTGGCAACAATATTACACTAACTGTCCAAAAACCTAGCCACGCTCCGCCTGAATTCAAACACGGTGCTGTTTCTAACTTCGCACCGTACTGGTCACATTGCGAGGTAACGTGAAGTGTCGTGATGTATTGATTGTGACAAACTCGCTCTTATATAGGGTCTCTACTGGCCTTCTAGAATCGGATGGAATGTTCTTGACCACTCAGAATGATCACAATCGCCGTGAATTGCGTGCGTAATATTTACATACAGGTCGTTGCCAAACTGGCGTGTACTGTCACTGGTCACGGTTGACCGCTCGTCAAGCACTGGACTTAGCGATTTGCGTAGGCTACAAACACACACAACCTACGACCATCTGTGTCACCACCAGGTCTATAACAATATTTGAAACGATCTTCCAAAGTCTTTTACTGCCGACAATGTCGAATGCTTTTGTTAGGTTAACATATCTTATCTTCTTATCTTATATAATACAGACGTTACTTCAAAAAAGAAGATGATTACGTCCTACGCGTCATGCATTTAGTCATGCATATTAACCAATGACTTAAATTCTGCCAAGTCACTGGTTTTCCTGGCTAGCTCAGGCAACCCATTCCATGCTCTAATAGCAGTAGGGAAGAAGGAGCACTTGTACAAATTTGTCCTAGCATATGGGACGAGGAATGTGCCTTTATCTTTGTGTCTTTCAGAGTATTTTATTAAATTTTGTTTTTGTATTTGAAGATTATGGTTCAGTGTTTTATGTATTATTGCTACTTTACTTTTGAGCCTTCTGTCCTGAAGGCTTTCTAAATTTAGTGATTTTACTAAAAGTGTTACTCTAGTCAAATGTGAATATTCGTTTGTTATGAATCGCACTGCTCTATTTTGTGTCTGTTCTAGTTTCTTAATGTTTTCTTGAGTTGAGGGGTCCCAAACAGAGGATGCATATTCTATTATTGGCCTAACCAAGGTTAAATAACATTTTAGTTTTATGTTCTTATTTGATTTATAGAAATTTCTTTTAATAAATCCTAATGCTTTGTTTGATTTTTTTGTAGTTTCATCAATATGTGGATTCCATGACAGTTTTTCATTTATTATAACACCTAGGTATTTTGCGTTTTTAGTCTGTGTTACTGGTTTGCCATGAATAAGATAAGTGGAATTAATTTGTTTTAGTTTTTTTGTTACTCTTAACAACTGACATTTTTCTGGGTGGAAAGACATGCTTCAATTTGATTCCCATTTCTGTAATTCATCTAATTCTCTTTGTAAAATATCTGTGTCTTGTGTTGTTTTTATTGTTCTATATATTATGCAATCGTCTGCAAATAATCTGACTTTTGTTCCTGAAGTAATGCAATTTGGTAAATCATTTATGTAAATTAAACATAGTAGTGGACCTAAAACTGTTCCTTGAGGTACACCTGAGTTTACTGTTATCGGTGTTGATTTAGAGCCATTTATTATTATAGTTTGTTCTCTCCCTATCAGAAAGTCTTTAATCCACTGATGCAGTGGACCATTAATGCCGAAATATTTTAATTTTTTAAGCAAACTATGGTGGTGAACTTTGTCAAAAGCCTTAGAAAAATCTAGTAAGATAGCATCTATTTGTTCACTATTATCTAAACCTTTTGAAAAATCATCAATTAGTCCTATTAGTTGTGTTTCACATGATCTATATTTCCTAAAGCCATGTTGGTATGGTGTGAGGACATTATGTTTGTCTAAGTGGTTTATGATGTTGCTACATATTATGTGTTCTAGGATTTTACATGTAATGCTGGTAAGTGATACTGGTCTGTAGTTTCCTGGGTCAGATTTTTCTCCTTTTTTAAATAGGGGGGTGACATTAGCTTCTTTCCAGTCCTTTGGTACTCTGCCCTGGTTAAGTGAAGCCTGAAAGAGTATTTTGAACACTGGGGCTAGCTCATTACTTAGTTCTTTGAGTAATCTAGCTGGAATACCATCAGGTCCAGAAGCTTTATTTGGTTTGGTGTTGGCTAATAGTTTTTGAATTCCATTTTCTTGTACTACTATATCTTCTATGTTGTCTACTTGGTTCAAATTCAGTAATATGTCTTTGTCTCCTGGGGCTGAGAATGCTGATGCAAAGTATTTGTTTAGAATGTTTGCTTTAGTTTCATTATCATTATGTATTATGTTATATTCATCTTTTAATGGCGCTACGCCTGTTGTTTCCATTTTCTTAGACTTAATGTATGACCATAGGTTTTTGTTGTTGTCTTTAGATATTACATTGTTTATGTATTCACTCTGCAGCTGTCTGCTTACTTTTTGGGTTAAGTGTTTAATTTTTATATACTTTTTGTAAACTCTTTCTGCATTAGTTTCTTTAAATTTTCTATATAGGTTTTCCTTCTGTTTACAAAGCTTCTTTAGTCTATTATTAAACCAGCATTTATTTATTTTGTTTGATGTGTATTTAGTTGGTATTTGATTTTCTATAATGCTTTTAAGATGGTTTTTAATGAAATTCCAGAGGTCATCGACTGGTTGGTTAATGTCTTTTTCTAATAAGAATGTTTGTTGAAAGTTTAATGCAGCTTGGTGTAGTTGTGTTAGGTTACATTTATTCCAGAGTAAGATTTTTCTTTTGGGTTTTGTATTGGCTACTGCTTTTATCTGACTGTGTATTTTTATGATCTCATGGTCTGATAGACCAGGGATAATATCATAATCAACTACTAATCCAGGTCTGTTGGTTAAGAAAAGATCTAATATGTTGTTTAATCTAGTTGGCTTTTTAATGATTTGATCTAAACTTAGGTTGTGTAAAGTTTCTATGAAAAGCTCATTTATGTCCTTAAGGTTTTGGTGTTTATCTATGGTTAGTGTTTTCCAATTTATATCAGGTAGGTTGAAATCACCCATAATCCAAAAAACTGCATTTTTATTTGTCTCTTTAAGTGTCGTAATCTGATTACATAGTTCCTGCATGTATTCTAAACTAGAATTTGGTGGTCTGTAAATGCTGCCTATTATTAGGGATGTTGAGGTGGTATTAATTTTACAAAATGTTGATTCTATATTTTTTGAGTTAGGTAAGGTAATTTCTTCTGCTATAAGAGTGTTTTTTATTGCTAAAAGAACTCCTCCATGATTATCAGCCCTATCTTTTCTAAAAATTTCATAATTACTATTGAAAATTTCTGCATTATAAATTTCAGGATGTAGCCAAGTTTCTGTGCCTGCAATTATGTCTGGTTTCTCACATTCTAATAAAATTTCTAAGTCTGCTGTTTTGTTCCTAATGCTTTGAAAATTAATTACTAAGGTTTTAAGGTATTTTGGTATTACTTCTTTAGTAGGTTTGTTTAGTGAGGCTGTTGTATTAATTTTAGTAGATTTAGGTTTAACAGGAGTGGATCTGGCTAGTGGTTGGTGAGTTTGGTTTGGGATGGTGTTTAGGATGTTGTATGGGTTAGAAGTGTCTGCATCAAAGGAATCAAACAGTCCTGATGTAAACTGAGGTAACCCACACGGTACACAGTGCCATGATGCATCTTTATTGCCTAAGGCATAATACACAGGTGTATTCATATGGAGACATGATGCATGGTACCATTCATCGCAGGTGTCACATTGAATGGCTTTCTGTTTCATGGTGCATACTTTTTTGCAGATGTTGCATCTATCTTTAGATCTAGGCCCTGGATTTGACTCTACATCTCCTGCTATTAATATTAACAGTGATAGGTATTTATTTCTGCTGTGTCTGATTGAGAACTTCCATTTGTGATGGGTAATCTTCTTTAGTGTTATGGATGTGTATGTTAGGTTATTTTTTAAGTTGCTTTGATCTAAAGTGTGATGATTGATTATGACTGTTGTTTCTTTTTTAAGTTTAGTGTTGACTAAGGTAGATCTGGTTCTGTGTTCAGCTAGTATGTATTTAGTAATTATTAGGATAAATAGCCAGACATATATTGGGAATAGGCATTTTTTCTAAAGATGCCTTGTCGCAAAGATAATATCAATTGTTCTACTCTGTATTCTAAAGCCGCATAGGCTTTCTGGTAGTAGACCATGTTTTAGATGATGCATAAGCCGATTTAGCAAGGTACGTGCGACGCTTTTGCCAGCAAAAGAGAGGCGTGATATTCCTATGTGGTTATTGTATATTTGAAGATTTTTTTCTATATGTGGATAATTGAGGCATCTTTAAAAAACAGCTTATGAAGTCTCATTCAATGACATAACCGTCCATTCTTTTAGTTGTCTTCCCATCTCTTTCTTTCACTGTCTGGTTCATCTTCTTTTTCCTGGTTGAAGAAAGGTCCTTGCAAGCTCTAGAGACCTTGTGATAAATCCATAGAGTTTTAGTTTGCGTTTTTTCACGATTATTAATATGTCATTGTAGGATCGAATAGCTGTAGTAAGCCTGCCTCTATAATCTTTTCGTTTGGAAAGCGCTCTTTAAATAGAATGCCTAGGATCCTTCTGTAACATTTCAGCTCTCTAGCTCTTCAATTAACGTCCAAGACGCAACCATATAAGAATGTAACCATAACCATGGAGCGTATCTGTCTGATTTTGGGGTCTAGAGGTATTTCATTTGGCTTTTCATATTGTTGAAAGCATGTCAAGTGCTGCTGTGGACTATGTTTTTTCTTCTTCATCGTTCTCATTGTTATGTTGGAGTGTTCACATGACTAGACCAATACATGAGATGAACTGCGCAGTGGTTTTCAAATCAGGGAGCTCTCCATATAGTTTTCTTTCTATGTGGACTATGTAATTCATGCGAATAGTTCAGGCTTGATTTCTTCATCTGAGATGATAGCTCAGATGTATTTGAAACTACTGACACTTGTCAGCTTTTTACTCCCAATATGCTTATACCCCTTTTAAAGCAATGTATTCTATAGGTCTAATTTGAGTTTTTCCGCGTTAATTTGCATACCGTACAGTGTGGAAATCTTGTCTGCAATGTCAGCTAGTTTTTCTGTTCCTGCTAGGCCATCTTTGTCATCTGCGACGCGCAAGTTAGTAATTCTTCCTCCAATGCTTACAGAATCTTCAAAGAGTATTTTCCATTATCCTTGCAAGGAATATATCGAGAAGAGTTGTTAAAAGTAGGCAGCCTTGTATTACACCATATGTTGTTTTAATTCATTCCCCTAAGTAATTGTGAAGTACATCGCACTAGTTGCCTCTACGAAAAGGCTCTGGGCTACATATTATTTACTTTTTGTTTATGCTGTACGTTCTATTGGAGCCCAGACTTCACCATGCCATACTCTATCGAAAGCGTTCTTGAAATCAAGTTAGACATGGGAAAGATTCTCTTGGTGTTGGAGGTATTTCTGTCAGTGTACTCTGAGATTTAGGATTTGTTCTGTTGTGCTACTATCTCGTCAAAACTCGCTTGTTCTGATAAAATTGTGCTTGTTCTATAGGTTTTAACAGACTTTAAATAATGTTCAACAGGTATTTGCTGTAATGACTTAGGATGCTGGTGGTGTGTAACGGATGCATGTTTAAAATCAAATGTAGTTGAAGCATTTGTAACGATGTTAAATGGTACATGGGTACCTTGTTGCGTGTATTACAATCGCAAGTCCTTTAGATTATGCTATCCGCCACAAGAATGAACAGGTATTAACAGGAACACGGACTCAATGACTAAGTTCACTCAAGATTAAAATGAATAACGTTTAATACAGAATGGGCCACAGTCTAGTCCGTTACTAATAACGATGTTACCTCCTCAAGAGTCTAGCAGTAACAGATTACTCAAAGTTAATTCTAATCTCTAACCCCAAAGTCTATGTCGTCACTATCAAATGTCCGTTCACTGTCTGTCTAACAAAGCGCGCAACTCAACTAACTCAACTAGCTATCTAACAGGTGTCATTGTTTTAAATGATTTGTTAATTGCCTTTCTTTAGAAGAGTGCATATCTAGGGCGTAAGCCCTTCTTCCTACTACTACTTGTTGCTAATCTTAAAAAGTGCGCATATCTTGGTTTCTCCTCCAGCCTGTAGAAGTTGATCAGGAATGTTGTTTGTTAACTCCGGCTGATTTTCCCATTTGTTAAGGCTTTCACTGCTGATGCTACTTCCAAAAAAAGAATAGGATATTTCTCGATGTTGCATACTGCCAGGACATTTAGTAGATCTAGATCTCGTGAGATTTCAAAGTTTTACAACTGTGAACGGCTGATTAGAACTGAGTCTGCCCGGGGTAATGGCGATTGCAAACAAACTATCATTTGTTGTAGTTTTTGCTTTCAATGCCTAGTAACCTTGTGTAATGCTGTTTCCTAAATGGTTATTAATAATTAACTTATCAAGTACAATCCAAGATTGAATATTTTGTTTATATACACACTAAACCTTGGGGAGTTATGCGCCCTCTCGCGGTGTTGAATATAATCAATGAAACAAACAGGAGGTAACCTGTAAACTAATTCAATAACACCGGCGAAATGCCGAAACAATCAAGATATGTAGACGCTGATGAACAAATATGTTTAATGATCAAGAAGGGAATCGTCCGATGTCAACTCTGTCCGTAAACTACCTCTTCATTTTGTATTCTTGCTGTGATAAGAAAAGCGTCTTGTCCCTATCGAGTCCTAGAGCGTTCTTCTTTTTAAATTTATATCACGTCATTCCGTCACTAAGTAAAACTTTCCCCTTATTCCCGAAACAAAATAACTAAACCCTAATCATGTCATAACAGGTCAAATATAACAATTTCGAGAATCATAACACTACGTTTCGTAAAATTACGAAATAGAAACTATCAATTATAAAGCGAGTTGTGTGATCGAATTGAAAAGTGCGCTTAATTAACTCTATTTGTTATCTTGTTGTTTTTTAAATACTAAGCTTTTTTTTTAATCTACAGAGATACATTGCCTCTAGAACGTAGATCTACCGCTTGTGGATGTCCCAAGTCCAGTAGTCCATTCTAATCTTGCAACAGAAGGATTAGTGACTGATTGATAACAATTTCTATGTCAAGACATCAATAAAGAAACTAGAAAAAAAAGTGTTAGTGTATTTATATGTAGTGTGAAAGGCGTTTTATTAATATTGTACCATAACAGAATGAGAGATATTTAGAATTTAGTTTGACTATCATATTATTTTTTTCATTACCATAAAGTTCTCATTGCGGACCACGCTATCTATAAGGGCAGATGATGTTGAGGTCATCTGTTTTTTCGGCCAACGGTTAGCGAGTAAAGTGTCATGTGGCCAGCACAACTACCAAGCGTCTTTACTTTCGCCAACTAAAATCAGGTACCTATAAGATATGGATGGACTCAGGGTGCCCTAAAAATCTCGAAATTCGAATCCAAATCTTCACCCAGGACTCTAGGATCGGAAGCCAAGCTCTTAACGACTCAGACTCCTCGCCCTGTTTATTATAACCATGCTCACCAATATATTATATACTACTAGCTCATAAACGTTCAATGTTTTGACCTTTGCCTCGGATTTAATTTAATTCAATGACAAACATGTCATGATATTATCTTTCCATCGCTTTCTATGTCTGCTTCTTCTTTTTCCTGGTATTGTTTCCTGAACCAAGATCCTGGCGAGCCCTGAGGACCTTATGATGTGACCACAGAGTGTTCATAGACATTGGTGCACCGAGTGCGTTCTTTTAGCATTTCATTTAAAGAATTCATTCCATGTGACGTCAAAGGAAAAAAAACACTACGTCACACGGCTTAGTTAGACTAAAATATGTTTTCATTAATACAAGCAATTTTTTCGAGGGTTAATAGACATTGGTGCACCGAGTGCGTTCTTTTAACATTACATTTAAAGAGTCCATTCATATGACGTCAAAGAAAAAAAATTCCATTACCTCACAATAGGCTAGTACCGGTACCATAAAAAAAAATGTCTTTATTTACACGAGATATTTAACGAGGGTTCATAGACATTGGTGCACTGAGTTCTAATAGATATTATTTAAAAAGGATCAAAGCCACATTGTTTTTGCGTTTTGTCTGTCAGTCGGTCTGTCCGTTATCTTGATATAGAAAAAACAACTAAAAGTTATTAAAAATTGATTAACCTTTATTTTACGTTTCAAAACATCGCAATAATTTTTAGGTATGAACACAATTGAAAAGTTTATATAATAGATTGTTCCGGATGTTTGTATAAATAGTAAAAGTAAAAGAGAATTTCAGATAAATGTAATACCGTTAATTAAATTTTTTGGATGGTCTCGTATAAAAATTAGATGTACTACAGCCACGTGGAGAGATTTTCATACCTTACTTTAATGTTTGGATTCTGTTTTCCTTAAAAATCGGAACATAATATTAACGATAATTAGATTTTTTAATGTTTTAGGTAGAAAGTTAAATGTACTGTAAGAGAGTAGTGAGTTAAAATATTTTTCATACAAATCAGTAAAAACATTATTTCATAAATGAGAAGAGGGAGTTCAAACAATTATTTGGCGTTAGTAGATTTTTAAATAAATTCGGAAATTTCTGGCGACGATTTGTAAGAAACAAAATCCGGAACTATCTTTATCGATTACAAAACTTCTATGTTATGTTTTACAACAAAATTAAATGTCTAAAAAGTAATTTTCAGTAATCAATTCTAGTAAATTACTTTTTTTTAAAAGCCTTATGCGATTTCAAACAATCATTAGGCATAATTCATGTTTTATTAAACAATATCCGGAACATTTTTACACTTAATGAAATATAAGTCAGTATAGAGATTATGATTTAGCATTAATATGCTATTTACATAAAAAACGGAACAACATATTATTGATAATGTGTTTTTGCAACGTTTAAGCATGGAAATTGAATGTAATATAAGTTAGAAGAGCACACAAACATTTGTTGGCGTTGATTAGTTTTGCACAAAAAAATCCGGAACAATCAATTTTAGATACTTAAAACTATTGAGATGTTATGGGAGGAACATTAAAGGGTAAATCAGATTTTCAATAGCTTTTAGAGTTCTAGTTTTTTAAATCTAATCGTGACGGACAGACCGACCAACAGACAAAACGCACAAAAATAAGCTTCTTTTATTCGGATGGGGGCACTAAAAAAAAAAATAAATAAAATCTGATTTTTTAAAAAAGTTTAAGGAATTGGTTTAGCACCTGTTCATGTTGCGACGTTACGCTACTGCACGAAAATCGCTGCCTAAAAAGTCCATTTAAAAAAATGTGCGTGATATTTACATACAAAGTGCATTATTAGCCTTTATAAACAAACAGAAATGTTTTCTTTTAATTTTAGCAGCTAGTTGACCAGAAAAAACGTCTTTAACTATTATTTGTATTTGTTGTAAACATTTCCTGTACATTTTAAAAATATATTTGACTTAGTGATACTGAAAATACACAAAAATTGTCCATCTTTGTTAGCATATTGTAACATTGCCTCCCTTACATTTACGTAATTGTTTTAGAATTGGTGTATTTTTATGAAAAAATCGCTTGCATAATTAATTTTATAAATTAAACGGTTTGCTTTTAGAAAACCAAAAGTAGCCGTTGCACCTAAACTTTTCAAGCCGGATTTAATGATGAAATAATATTTTTCATATCTCTTCTAGTTTTCGAGATCTGAGTGTGACAGACGGACAGACGGACAGACGGACATTTTGCACAAACCTAATAGCGGCTTTTTCCCCTTACGGGGGCCGCTAAAAAAAGGGACGCAAGTCTTGTTTAAACAAAACAAACAAGGGAGAGTAATTTATCCTTATATTGTTAGCGCAATGTCAATGCGTTAGAAAGATAAGCCAGTCGATCATTTAAGATCAAAGAAATACAATATAATGTTCAAATACATCAATATATCTTCAATGGTCAATTGAGCAATGTATAAATAACAATGCAACAAATGGTGGACATAGGCTAAAGCGATAAATAATGTACAAATAACATAAATATAAGTGTAGCTTACGATCTCAAGAAGTTCACAGTACACCCATCGTATACTATAAAATAAAAAGAAAGGCGTATGTATGTATATATGTATGTGCCGAATAGAAATCAAAACCGTTTGACCAATCTTGATAAAACTTGACAGAAATGTTCCTTGGGTACTAACTTAGACCAGGGGTCGGCAACCTTTTCAGTCGGAAGAGCCAAAAATTACAATTTACAAAATTTCAACGCCTTTAAAGAGCCACAAGATTTTTTTTCTTCCAAACAATAAATTTTATTAATGCGAGTACTATTTATTTATATACTTGCATTAATAAATTTTTTATTATAAAAAAAACGAATCTGTTTATTCAAAAGAGAAAATATAAATTTATCTTTATATAAATAGAGTAGGGCTATATCATAATATATATGAAATTATCGGATAATCACTTACATAAGTATAAAATTTAAACAATTAAACATTTACATACAACACTAACCTGTATTTAAATAACAAACAATTGAGCAAAACAAATTCAGTGATAACTATGGTTTTGCATGGTTTTAAAAAGTTTGGATAAATTTGGCTCATAGCTTGTTTTTAGTTTCACGACTCTAAATTTTCATTTGTTAGTTGGCATCTTACTGTATTTTTAATTGCTTGCTCGCACGAATATGCCGATCCGACGATAGTCAGCCTTCCAAATGCCATCTTTTTCACCTGACTAGCAATCTGGAAGACTATTCCATGCGTCGAATATAAGTGCCTAATCTCGTGGCATTTCTTTGAAAGCTGACCACTTTTGTTGCGTTACATACATTTCTGGAGCTCCGACTCTTCCAACTTGATTTTCAACTCTGTATATTTTCCACTACACAAAGTGTTGTTTTATAAAGCGATCAATAGCATGTCTAGAGATCCAGGATCAATTTCAAATGGTTTGATGTGGATTTCGGTACTATTAGTTGAGATTTTTTTTATAATTGCTACAGTCGTTTTGTTAGTTTTAAATTGCTCAAATAAATTCATGTTGTTTTTTTTTCTTACTGTGTTGAAGTACCTCGTGTCAACAGTTGCACTGTTTTTATCGCAACATTGCTTTACAAATTGAAAATAAAGTAATTGACCGCTCTGAATAATTTCTGCAAAAAGATTTTTTTTCTTCAAAACAAACGAATTCTTCTGCCAAAACATAGACTGTGTATCCTTTTCCATGCAGTTTTAGATTCAGTTCATTTGATTTATACACCTTAAAGTAAAATGCTTGGAACCTTTTGTCGTTCTCTAATTCAGAGTGATTTATGCCTTTATCATTTGGAATGTATTTAATTCATTCAAGCACAAAGCCAAACGTTTCAATACCATACCTTGAGAGGCTTGGCTACCTATAAGGGGGCCCGAGGTTCGACACCCGACTTGGGCAGAGTTGTGTTTACTGCCTAAAGGCAGCATGGAAAACCAACTTCTAGATACCCCCTCCCCCCCCCCCCCCCCCCACTGGTCCACAAATGAGATTGGACCAAAGCGCTCTGAGCATGCTATAAGCATGAAAGCGCTATATAAAGGCTATAAATATAAATATGTATAAAAGGTAAAACTATTCTCTAGTAAAATGGTTAAATTGTACAAGACGTATTTGGATTCATTGATTTTTGACTCTCAAAGCACATTTTAAGACGTCATCCACTTGGAACTCGATTTTCAATACCCTCAGCTCACCATTGAGTGCAGAAGCTAATTCAGCTCCAGGAGACATACCTCCAAGCAAATTATGATCAGTAAGAGACGTTAGGGTCAGTCAGTTCTTCCGCGCGAGCTTTATGGATGACAGAGACTGTATCTTCACACTTTCAAAAAAAAACAAAAAGGCTGCTAAACTTTCACATTATTTAGGACCACAGACATCTGTGAACAATTTTTTTTTTTGTTTGAAAGTAAACAAGTGTAATCACATGTCGATGCTGATTGACTGTAATTTTACAGCAGTCACAATGATAACAACCAGTAAGCTAGTTACACAGTTCTGGAACATTATGAACCAGTGTTAACAGTTACATACGTTACAATATTAAGGTACAACTGAACATTTGTGCTAAAATGTTATGTTGTAAAAAGACGATGATAGAATAAAATATGCATAAAATGATTTTCAGATATTGCTAACTCTTGATAGTGTATTAGTAGTGTTAAAGAAATGAAATGTAAATGTATAATACAGTGTAAATATGAATTAAAGACATTATTCTCAATTAGCTAGCGTATTTTTCTAATTTGTAAGTACATACATACATACATACATACATACATACATACATACATACATATATATACGCCCCCCATTCCCGAAATTTCTTTAATATGGCCCTCGTAAGAAAAACGTTACCCACCCCTGCTCTTGTGTATTTGGAGCTAGATACAACTGATTTTTTTTTCTTTACATTAAAGCGAAAGTTGTCAATATCTGACGTCACAGTAAAATGTAAACATTGTTCTATTTCCTACACAAGTTACTTCCCGTGTTAACACTGTCTCCTCAAGTCTAATAGACATGTGTGGATAAAAAATATAACTTAGCAATACAAATGTAAAAAAAAATGACAAAAAATCTAAAACCGTTGGCATAAACGTCTTTAAAATATGAAAATTTGATGTGTAGAGGTCACCCCTTCTAAACAGCCTCACGTATATGTTACTATTAGTAGTGAATAGTTGTAAAAGTGGTGTATTTTTTATGAAAAACTGTTTGCTTAACTGATTTAAAAAATTAGATTTTTCGCTTTCAAAAAAGAAAAAAGTAGCCGTTGCATCAGAACTTTGAATGTTCTATAATATTATGATGTCGAATTATCACTATCTTTTCTAGTTTACGAGATTTAAACGGGACGGACAGACATTACACACAAAACTAATAGCGTCTTTTCCCCTTTTAGAGCACCGCTAAAAAATGCTAACCTAATGATTCCAAAGAATACTTTTCAGCTTTTTTTGTTTTCCACCGACGTCGATCATGGATGCATATCGAGTGTTATAGTTGAGAGTGAAATGTCCTAATGTATTACTGTACTTATAAACGATTAAATTTATCATTGCATATAATAACAAAGGTATGTCTTTAAAATTTAGAAAAAAAAAAGTATTTCCACTTTTAAAGCACACTTAGAATCAATTCTACGAGCAAATGAAATATAAATACAGTTATATATGTGTACTTCTATTTTGAAGGCCATTGACCTTGAAATACTCCGACTGAAGATATAATTAAGGAGTTTATTACACTATGTCATGACAAACTTTCTTTCCCCATGTGATGAAATACTTTTTTAAGCCATGTGATGACGAATTTTCTTAAGCCATGTCATAACAAACATTCTTACGCTATTTGAAGACAGATTTCTTCCGCCATGTGATGACAGACTTTCTTCCGCCATGTGATGACTGACTTTTTACGCCATGTAATGACATATTTCCTACGCCTTGTGATGGTAGGCTTTCTTCAGCCATATTTTTCTCAGTCTGTCATCGCATATGTCTGATATCAAAAACAGATTTACGTATTTACAGTTACACATTGTTTGCCTAAATAAAAAAAGAAAATGACATCTACTATTACGCCCACATAATAGACAATTTATTCCGAGTCGGTCAAAATGTTAATAATTTAATATAATGGGTCTAGAATAAACACATCGAGTTAAAAGCATATCCACTCACAGTTTCCTGTTGATATAGTGTAAAGTCTACGTGAACATGTGATTACAGTTACACTTGTATGTCACCCCAATTCATAAGTCACACTCCTTTGGGTCTCTAAGGCTTTAGAAGGGATTGTGATGCTTTTATTTTTATACAACTATGAGGTAGGTGGGTCAATAACTTCCGGACAGCGCCGTGACTTCACATCCACTCAGCGAGTTATGATATTTGCACAGAGTTGTATTTGAATGTGTGGCATGTCGGAAATGTTTGTTGATGCAATAAGTACATTATCGCCCACTCCCGAAAATATCGTTCAGGGTCGATTTAAAAAGGACATGCTTTTTAAATGTACCTACAAATAATAAATGGGTTTAAAAAAGGAATTTTTGTTGATACATAAAGAAGGCACAATATTGCAGAGGCGTAGCCACACAATGAGTTGAAAGTGCTCATTACTCACTGAATCATTAGGCCCTCGTGGCACCCATGAACTTATAAAAGAAAATGTGTTCTCTTTCAGAATTTACATTTATATACTTCATTCTCAATTCATTCACAATTCAGTTAACAACATTGGAATATTCGGTTAAGGTAAAGGCAGTTCGTTTCGGTTCGTTTAAAGTTCGAATTGAGTTCGGTTCCTTAGTAAGTAAAGTTAGAGATTAGTGCGTTCGGTTCGATTTTGGTTTGTTTGTATCTCTACCATACACTTCATTCACAATTCATTTAACATCCTATTTGTACTTGCCTTAGTTTACTCTGTAAAGCAGCGGTTCTCAACCTTTTTAGGTCGCCGACCTTCTTTTACGATTTTCCACTATGTGCCAACCATAAAATCATAAGCCTGGGTAGCTGTGCTTTTGATAATTTTCTAAAACAGTTCACTTAGTGTAAACATTTCATATTTTTTTTTTTTTTTTTTTTTTTTTTTTTTTGCGGGGCTTCATCACGAATAAATTGTCATTATAGTCTTGAAATCAATATTTCTTATTATGGTTACCTTGTAAATGAATAAAATTGCAGCTTTGTGACATGTATTTATTTACTATTCTATTTCTTATTCAGAAGTCGAGGTGGCTGAACGGTAAAGCGCTTGGCTTCCGAACCGAGGTCATGGGTTTAAATCCTGGTAAGGAATTGGATTTTTAACCAGGTGATCTTTGACTCCACCCAGCACAAATGGGTACCTGACATTAGATGGGGAAAATAAAGGCGGTTGGTCCTTGTGCTAGCCACATGACACCCTCGTTATTTCCTTGTGCGTTGGTGATGTCCACTTGATCGCAATGTTTGAACTTTAACTTATTTCTTATTCAACATTTTTGTGGTGCAGACTTAGGTGACTAGTTTTTAAAAAAGCATGACGTAACATATGCAGTATTAAAATCCATATTTACAATAGTCTTAGGCGACCCCGGGCAAATCGTTATTCGACCCCCAAAGGGGTCGCGATCCACAGGTTGAGGACACCTGCTGTAAAGCAACCGACAAAAGTTTGAAAACATTAGAAATAAATACACTCAAAGGAGACCTCAAGTAGATGTTGACTACTAGGAAGACATTGCCACAGACCGCACTATAAAAGTCTTGGGAAATAGAAAGATAAAGCAAGACGAAAAAGAATTCGCTTCAGCTCTGGAAGAAAAGCGAGCCAAACGAATATCTAGTTCATCTACCACCAAAGCGATTACAAAATTTCCTGCACTATGTGTGGACCAGTCTGTTTCTCCCTAACAAGACTTTACAGACACATGAAAAAGTAATTTACGAGATGAAACATAGATCTTTTTTTGACTGAAAAGGGCGGAGGGTAATAAAACATACATATGTATATTGTCAGAAATTAAAATTCTAGCGGTTCAGCCAATAATTTGTACATAAAACAGTGTACACACTCCCTTCATGGACGTCTAATTATTCAATCTTTAATGAGTACAAACGAAACAGAATTCCAACTTTTGGTCGAGTGAAGGTTATCAAATTTTGGTCGAGTGCAGGATATTCAACTTTTAGTCGAGTGCAGGAATTCCAACTTTTTGTCGAGTGCACGTTATCAACTTTTGGTCAAGTGCAGGAATTTGCACTGAATCATTCTAAATATACAAATACACTGTTTGGTCAAGTGCAGGAATTTCCACTGAATCATTCTAAATATACAAAGACACTGTTTGGTCAAGTGCAGGAATTTCCACTGAATCATTCTAAATATACAAAGACACTGTTTGGTCAAGTGCAGGAATTCTAACATTTTGGTCGAGTGCAGAAATTACCACTGAAGTGTTCTCAATATACAAAGTCACTGTTTGGTCAAGTGCAGGAATTCTCATCTTTTGATCGAGTGCAGAAATTAACACTGAAGTGTTCTTAATATACAAAGACACAGTTTGGTCAAGTGCAGGAATTCTCATTTTTTGATCGAGTGCAGAAATTAACACTGAAGTGTTCTTAATATACAAAGACACAGTTTGGTCAAGTGCAGGAATTCTCTTTTTTTTTGGTCGAGTGCAGAAATTAACACTGTAGTGTTCTCAATATACAAAGACACAGTTTGGTCAAGTGCAGGAATTTCCACTGAATCATTCTAAATATACAAAGACATTGTTTGGTCAAGTGCAGGAATTTCCACTGATTCATTCTAAATATACAAAGACACTGTTTGGTCAAGTGCAGGAATTCTAACATTTTGGTCGAGTGCAGAAATTACCACTGAAGTGTTCTTAATATACAAAGTCACTGTTTGGTCAAGTGCAGGAATTCTCATTTTTTGATCGAGTGCAGAAATTAACACTGAAGTGTTCTTAATATACAAAGACACAGTTTGGTCAAGTGCAGGAATTCTCTTTTTTTTTGGTCGAGTGCAGAAATTAACACTGTAGTGTTCTCAATATACAAAGACACAGTTTGGTCAAGTGCAGGAATTTCCACTGAATCATTCTAAATATACAAAGACATTGTTTGGTCAAGTGCAGGAATTTCCACTGATTCATTCTAAATATACAAAGTCACTGTTTGGTCAAGTGCAGGAATTCTCATTTTTTGATCGAGTGCAGAAATTAACACTGAAGTGTTCTTAATATACAAAGACACTGTTTGGTCAAGTGCAGGAATTCTAACATTTTGGTCGAGTGCAGAAATTACCACTGAAGTGTTCTCAATATACAAAGTCACTGTTTGGTCAAGTGCAGGAATTCTCATCTTTTGATCGAGTGCAGAAATTAACACTGAAGTGTTCTTAATATACAAAGACACAGTTTGGTCAAGTGCAGGAATTCTCATTTTTTGATCGAGTGCAGAAATTAACACTGAAGTGTTCTTAATATACAAAGACACAGTTTGGTCAAGTGCAGGAATTCTCTTTTTTTTTGGTCGAGTGCAGAAATTAACACTGTAGTGTTCTCAATATACAAAGACACAGTTTGGTCAAGTGCAGGAATTTCCACTGAATCATTCTAAATATACAAAGACATTGTTTGGTCAAGTGCAGGAATTTCCACTGATTCATTCTAAATATACAAAGACACTGTTTGGTCAAGTGCAGGAATTCTAACATTTTGGTCGAGTGCAGAAATTACCACTGAAGTGTTCTTAATATACAAAGTCACTGTTTGGTCAAGTGCAGGAATTCTCATTTTTTGATCGAGTGCAGAAATTAACACTGAAGTGTTCTTAATATACAAAGACACAGTTTGGTCAAGTGCAGGAATTCTCTTTTTTTTTGGTCGAGTGCAGAAATTAACACTGTAGTGTTCTCAATATACAAAGACACAGTTTGGTCAAGTGCAGGAATTTCCACTGAATCATTCTAAATATACAAAGACATTGTTTGGTCAAGTGCAGGAATTTCCACTGATTCATTCTAAATATACAAAGACACTGTTTGGTCAAGTGCAGGAATTCTAACATTTTGGTCGAGTGCAGAAATTACCACTGAAGTGTTCTCAATATACAAAGTCACTGTTTGGTCAAGTGCAGGAATTCTCATTTTTTGATCGAGTGCAGAAATTAACACTGAAGTGTTCTTAATATACAAAGTCACTTTTTGGTCAAGTGCAGGAATTCTCATTTTTTGATCGAGTGCAGAAATTAACACTGAAGTGTTCTTAATATACAAAGACACAGTTTGGTCAAGTGCAGGAATTCTCTTTTTTTTTTGGTCGAGTGCAGAAATTAACACTGTAGTGTTCTCAATATACAAAGACACAGTTTGGTCAAGTGCAGGAATTTCCACTGAATCATTCTAAATATACAAAGACATTGTTTGGTCAAGTGCAGGAATTTCCACTGATTCATTCTAAATATACAAAGACACTGTTTGGTCAAGTGCAGGAATTCTAACATTTTGGTCGAGTGCAGAAATTACCACTGAAGTGTTCTCAATATACAAAGTCACTGTTTGGTCAAGTGCAGGAATTCTCATTTTTTGATCGAGTGCAGAAATTAACACTGAAGTGTTCTTAATATACAAAGACACAGTTTGGTCAAGTGCAGGAATTCTCTTTTTTTTTGGTCGAGTGCAGAAATTAACACTGTAGTGTTCTCAATATACAAAGACACAGTTTGGTCAAGTGCAGGAATTTCCACTGAATCATTCTAAATATACAAAGACATTGTTTGGTCAAGTGCAGGAATTTCCACTGATTCATTCTAAATATACAAAGACACTGTTTGGTCAAGTGCAGGAATTCTAACATTTTGGTCGAGTGCAGAAATTACCACTGAAGTGTTCTCAATATACAAAGTCACTGTTTGGTCAAGTGCAGGAATTCTCATTTTTTGATCGAGTGCAGAAATTAACACTGAAGTGTTCTTAATATACAAAGTCACTGTTTGGTCAAGTGCAGGAATTCTCATTTTTTGATCGAGTGCAGAAATTAACACTGAAGTGTTCTTAATATACAAAGACACAGTTTGGTCAAGTGCAGGAATTCTCTTTTTTTTTTGGTCGAGTGCAGAAATTAACACTGTAGTGTTCTCAATATACAAAGACACAGTTTGGTCAAGTGCAGGAATTTCCACTGAATCATTCTAAATATACAAAGACATTGTTTGGTCAAGTGCAGGAATTTCCACTGATTCATTCTAAATATACAAAGACACTGTTTGGTCAAGTGCAGGAATTCTAACATTTTGGTCGAGTGCAGAAATTACCACTGAAGTGTTCTCAATATACAAAGTCACTGTTTGGTCAAGTGCAGGAATTCTCATTTTTTGATCGAGTGCAGAAATTAACACTGAAGTGTTCTTAATATACAAAGACACAGTTTGGTCAAGTGCAGGAATTCTCTTTTTTTTTGGTCGAGTGCAGAAATTAACACTGTAGTGTTCTCAATATACAAAGACACAGTTTGGTCAAGTGCAGAAATTTCCACTGAATCATTCTAAATATACAAAGACACTGTTTGGTCAAGTGCAGGAATTTACACTGAATCATTCTAAATATACAAAGACACTGTTTGGTCAAGTGCAGGAATTCTAACATTTTGGTCGAGTGCAGAAATTACCACTGAAGCGTTCTCAATATACAAAGTCACTGTTTGGTCAAGTGCAGTAATTCTCTTTTTTTTTGGTCGAGTGCAGAAATTACCACAGAAGCGTTCTAAATATACAAATACACAGTGTGGTCAAGTGCAGGAATTCTATCTGTTTGATCGAGTGCAGGAATTCCTACTGAACCATTCTCAATATACAAAGACACAGTTTGGTCGACTGCGGAAATTTCTATTGGAGTATTTTGAAAATAAACCAAATTAAATATTTGAAGTTACATTTTGAAAAAGAAACATGGCAGTGAAAACATAGTTTTCAGTATGTGACTAAAAAAAAAAGGAAAGTTCCCTTTTCAGGCAGGGCAGATGATGTAAAGGTAATCTGTTTCTGTGGCATACGGTTAACGAGGGTGTCATGTGGCCAGCACAACCGCCTTTACTTTTCGCTAACTAATGTCAGGTACCCATTAGAGCTGAGTGGATTCAGAAGCGCCCGAAAATCCCGAAATTAAAAATCCCAGTTTTCACCAGGATTCGAACCCCGGTCCTCGCTCAGACACCGCGACTCAGTATGTGACTAACATAGTTAGTAATTTTTTCACAAAGATATACATAAACTATTAATTCGCAAGATAAAAAACGTACAATGTATAAAAACAAACAAACTCTTATTCGATACAACCACATTGCCTTCCCCTCCCCCCCCCCCCACCCATTCCCTGTTTTATCGGCTACATTGTTGGCTCACTTAGTTGCAAAGAATATTAAAGCAAACATTTCGCAGAGTGACAATGTGACCTAGTTTCACATTTCTTAATCGCATCGAGATTTTTCTTAAGACGACCAAAAATGAAAAAACAATATTGACATTATTTAAAGCCTGGGAGTCGAAGAAAACAAAAAAATCAGTTCCACATATGCGTTGTCACATAGGGTTTGTTTAATGAGTTGATCCTTTTCACAGACATGTTGAAAGTATTTCTAGAACACTAATGTACTAAAGAATTATAGACGGGAAAGTACACAACGGCTTGTATTTCACTGACGTCTTAAATGAGTCCGTATAAATACAGCACCGGAAAGTAACGGCTTGACACATTGGTCTAGGATCCTGAATTAAATACACCATTTTTATTTTACGAGCTGAGAACGGTAAGTCATGTGACTAAACAGAAGGGTATAACTTTAATATAAACACTTCGCTAATAAATGTATTGTATTGGGAGGCGCGGTGGCTGAGCGGTAAAGCGCATGACTTCCGAACCGGGGACCGGGGTTCGAATCCTGGTGACTGGGATTTTTAATTTCGGGATCTTCGGGCGCTTCTGAGTCCACCCAGCTCTAATGGGTACCTGACATTAGTTAAGAAAAAGTAAAGGCGATTGGTCGTTGTGCTGGCCACATGAAACCCTCGTAAACCGTAGGCCACAGAAACAGGTGACCTTTACATCATCTGACCTATAGACCACAAGGTCTGAAGGGGGAACTGTACTTTTTTACTTTACTTAAATAAATGTATGTCAAATAATGTCAAAAAAAAGATACTGACTGACTTAAAACAATAAGTGATGTCAGATAAGCCTTATTAGGAAATTATAAAAAGAAAACGAGCGTGGAAGCAAAATTAGTGAAAGTATTGCTTAATACAAAGTATTTTATGTTTAATTAATACTGAAAACAAGATAAATTAAAAAAAATTACAATTTTAAAAAGACCATACCTACATTATACGACTTCAATTAAAATCTAAAAAAAAAAATAGAAATAAAAAAAAAATCTTTCCAACCGGGTATCGATCTCATAATTTGACAACGTTCAGCCTAGAGTACGCCATTGCTATCAAATTAAGCCAGAGTAACTTTGTATAATTTTTGTTATTACTTATTGGCACTTTCTTATATTATAAATTGCAGACGCTGCTTATAAAAGAGAAAATGATTACATCCAAAGTGTCATGCATCTAGTCATGCATCTAGTCATGCATCTAGTCATGCATCTAGTCATGCATCTAGTCATGCATCTAGTAATGCATCTAGTCATGCACCTAGCCATGCATCTAGTAATGCAACTAGTCATGCATCTAGTCATGCATCTAGCCATGCATCTAGTCATGCATCTAGTTATGCATCTAGCCATGCATCTAGTCATGCATCTAGTCATGCATCTAGTAATGCATCTAGTCATGCATCTAGCCATGCATCTAGTAATGCATCTAGTCATGCATCTAGCCATGCATCTAGTCATGCATCTAGTAATGCATCTAGTCATGCATCTAATCATGCATCTAGTAATGCATCTAGTCATGCATCTAATCATGTATCTAGTCATGCATCTAGTCATGCATCTAGTCATGTATCTAGTAATGCATCTAGTCATGCATCTAGTCATGCATCACGTCATGCATCTAGTAATGCATCTAGTCATGCATCTAATCATGCATCTAGTAATGCATCTAGTCATGCATCTAATCATGTATCTAGTCATGTATCTAGTCATGCATCTAGTCATACATCTAGTCATACATCTAGTCATGCATCTAGTCATGCATCTAGTCATGCATCACGTCATGCATCTAGTCATGCATCTAGTCATGCATCTAGTCATACATCTAGTCATACATCTAGTCATGCATCTAGTCATGCATCTAGTCATGCATCACGTCATGCATCTAGTCATGCATCTAGTCATGCATCTAATCATGCATCTAGTCATGCATCTAGTCATGCATCTAATCATGTATCTAGTCATGCATCTAGTCATGCATCTAATCATGTATCTAGTCATGCATCTAGTCATGCATCTAATCATGTATCTAGTCATGTATCTAGTCATGCATCTAGTCATGTATCTAGTATTGCATCTAGTCATGCATCTAGTCATGAATCTAGTCATGTATCTAGTCATGCATCTAGTCATGCATCTAGTCATGCATCTAGTAATGCATCTAGTCATGCATCTAATCATGCATCTAGTCATGCATCTAGTCATGCATCTAGTCATGCATCTAATCATGCATCTAGTAATGCATCTAGTCATGCATCTAGTCATGCATCTAATCATGCATCTAGTCATGCATCTAGCCATGCATCTAGTCATGCATCTAGTAATGCATCTAATCATGCATCTAGCCATGCATCTAGTCATGCATCTAGTCATGCATCTAGTAATGCATCTAGTCATGCACCTAGCCATGCATCTAGCCATGCATCTAGTCATGCATCTAGTAATGCATCTAGCCATGCATCTAGTCATGCATCTAGTCATGCATCTAGTCATACATCTAGTCATACATCTAGTCATGCATCTAGTCATGCATCTAGTCATGCATCACGTCATGCATCTAGTAATGCATCTAGTCATGCATCTAATCATGCATCTAGTAATGCATCTAGTCATGCATCTAATCATGTATCTAGTCATGCATCTAGTCATACATCTAGTCATACATCTAGTCATGCATCTAGTCATGCATCTAGTCATGCATCTAATCATGCATCTAATCATGTATCTAGTCATGCATCTAGTCATGCATCTAGTCATGTATCTAGTAATGCATCTAGTCATGCATCTAGTCATGTATCTAGTCATGCATCTAGTCATGCATCTAGTAATGCATCTAGTCATGCATCTAGCCATGCATCTAGTAATGCAACTAGTCATGCATCTAGTCATGCATCTAGCCATGCATCTAGTCATGCATCTAGTCATGCATCTAGCCATGCATCTAGTCATGCATCTAGTCATGCATCTAGTCATGCATCTAGTAATGCATCTAGTCATGCATCTAGTCATGCATCTAGTAATGCATCTAGTCATGCATCTAGCCATGCATCTAGTCATGCATCTAGTCATGCATCTAGCCATGCATCTAGTCATGCATCTAGTCATGCATCTAGTCATACATCTAGTCATACATCTAGTCATGCATCTAGTCATGCATCTAGTCATGCATCACGTCATGCATCTAGTCATGCATCTAGTCATGCATCTAATCATGCATCTAGTAATGCATCTAGTCATGCATCTAATCATGTATCTAGTCATGCATCTAGTCATGCATCTAATCATGTATCTAGTCATGCATCTAGTCATGCATCTAATCATGTATCTAGTCATGTATCTAGTCATGCATCTAGTCATGTATCTAGTATTGCATCTAGTCATGCATCTAGTCATGAATCTAGTCATGTATCTAGTCATGCATCTAGTCATGCATCTAGTCATGCATCTAGTAATGCATCTAGTCATGCATCTAATCATGCATCTAGTCATGCATCTAGTCATGCATCTAGTCATGCATCTAATCATGCATCTAGTAATGCATCTAGTCATGCATCTAGTCATGCATCTAGTCATGCATCTAGTCATGCATCTAGTCATGCAACTAGTCATGCATCTAGTCATTCATCTAATCATGCATCTAGTCATGCATCTAGTCATGTATCTAGTAATGCATCTAGTCATGCATCTAGTCATGCATCTAGTCATGCATCTAGTCATGTATCTAGTCATGCATCTAGTCATGCATCTAGTCATGCATCTAGTAATGCATCTAGTCATGCATCTAATCATGCATCTAATCATGCATCTAGTCATGCATCTAGTCATGCATCTAATCATGCATCTAGTCATGCATCTAGTCATGCATCTAATCATGCATCTAGTCATGCATCTAGTCATGCATCTAGTCATGCATCTAGTCATGCATCTAGTCGTGCATCTAGTCATGCATCTAGTCATGCATCTAGTCATGCATCTAGTCATGCATCAAGTCGTGCATCTAGTCGTTAATCTAGTCATGCATCTAGTCATGCATCTAGTCGTGCATCTAGTCGTGCATCTAGTCATGCATCTAATCATGCATCTAGTCATGCATCTAGTCATGCATCTAGTCATGAATCTAATCATGCACCTAGTCATGAATCTAATCATGCATCTAGTCATGCATCTAGTCATGCATCTAGCATCTAGTCATGCATCTAGTCATGCATGTTAACCAATGACTTCAATTATGCCAAATAGAACGAAGACGTAATCTATATTAGATTTACTTAAAAATATCAGGAAAACTTACATCATCGATCTAACTGAAAGCGACTTTAATCTTAATGAACAACTCAGTTATCGGTACACTACGGCTTACTACGCCATGTCTATTTTTGTTTTGTTTTGTTTTTACTCAAATTTAAAGCCAGATTGACATCAATTTATTTCTTTCCTTTGAAAACTTATAATAATCAAACTAGAGTTTTCACCGTGTGGCCAAAGAGCTAGGAATTTTTTTCTCAGGGATGTTCATCAACTGTTAAATTTCTACGAAAGTCGTTAGAGCTGTTTTGGGATCCGTGTCCAGGTTCCACCCTGCATCTTTCAGGTTCCAAGAAGTTGTGACTTGAATAGAGGTATTGTAAACTAAATTTTTAAATAGACGATACCACCATTTAACAAATTAAAATGAAAGAAAAATAGTTTTGAAAATAAACAGTACGCACCGGCACTTTTTTTAAAATTATTACTTTTCTTGTATTATAACGTATTGTGACAAGAGGGACAATAAGGGTTGCTACTTTTGTTTTCAATAAGAGTTAGTCCCCTTTAATACTTGATTTAAGTCCCTGTTAACTGTTTACTATTGCCACTCTCTCTTGAGTCTTTGAACTGACCAGTGTAGTTTGAAATAAATCTCTAAAATGTTTAACTAATACTTGTGTTGTTGTGTTATTACTTTGTTACTCAAGAGGAGTGTGCCACTGTCATGGGGAGAGTGTTTCGATAATGAGCAAAGTAGACTTTATTTATTTGTTAGTAATAAGTTGGTTTATGTAAATAGTATATGTCTACTTAGTCTCTTATCCTTTCCTGTATGTTTTTTGTGTGTAAAAGACATCTTTTGTTTTGATACGAGACAGTAGTGTGTCTCATGGATAACGTCATTTCATTGCTTGAGAGTCACTCGCACAATTGTAAACCATCGTTTTGGTTTTTGACATGACATTATTGTACCTCTGTGATGGTGGTTCTTTAATTATGTAGACCTAACCTGTTTTATTACTTTGATTTGTTTCATTATTTCATTTTCTTTTGTAAGCCTTTATATCATAATATAGATGTTATGATCTTTACTGTTGTTTCTAAATAAACTCTATTTTTTGTTGCAACTAAAATCTCAGTATTATTACTTGTCTGTCTCAGTAATTTTGTGTATCTAATGGATATAGTTAATAGCCTACATAATATAATTTGGGACCACAAAGTACCACTGGACTAACTTACCAGTACAGTAGTGGTCACTGGTCTTATGACCTATCCTAATACGTATATTATTAATTTTTAGTAGTTTAAAGTTAGGCAATCAACTACAGAAATACAGCAATATTTTAAAAAAACAAAAACACTGGATTTACTTAAAAACAATAGTAAAGCTTAGATATTCTCTCATTAAAATTGAAGCAACTAAAAATTTACTCAGTTATAGCATAATATCGGAACACGATGGCTCACTACGCCATTTTTTTATTGTTATTGAATTATTCCACCGATAGACCTTTAAATCTAGACTTAGAAGACAATGTGCGAAATTTTCCTGAACATTAATTTATTATACTCTTGAATTGATATTGTTTTAATTTCGGAAATTTTTTAATGCGAGTCTTTTCAAGAACGCGATAGTCTTTTCAAAACCGATGTTGGCTCTGTATCTGTTCTAAGTCTAGTAATCAAGCCAAATGTACATTTATTCCTTACATATAAAATATCCTTATCTTGTTATCTTGCAAACTCTTGATGGGTCAACGACACTAGGTGGCCAAATATTTTTAAGACGGCTTTTGGGTGGAAAATTGCTAGCTAGTTATAACTAGCCAAACAAAGAAGAATTACGATTATGTTTATATTTTAAAAAATCATTTTAGAATAAATAGAGTTTCTGTATTTCAAAAAAGCTTTAAAAAATGAGCGTGACTGTAATATAAGAACTTGACAGAGCAAGCTCTTCAGTACAAAATACAATAATAATGTAAATTCTACTTTCAATTTATTATTCATTCTAAACAATGCGTGGGGCACTTCAATCATGATTATATTTAAAAAAAAAAAAGAGAAAGACTTGTCTTGTGATTTTTTTTCCCAGTGCTAGAAATTGTGTAGTAGAGAATATATATATATATGTGTAAATATTAGAATATCAACCTTCATGTGTCGAAAATGCGCAATGTTTAAGAACTTGAAGAAAGTAAAAGGTGTCTAATAATCGCTTTGAAAATCACATGATGGCCTAGTTTCATTTTAAAGCAACTTCTGATGCAAAGGATAGAGACGGTCGGAGGCCGCGCACACCGGGAGATTATCACTGCTTTAAGGAAATAATGTGTTTATATTTCCATTTGGTTTTTCAGAACAAAGAATGAAGCTGAATGTATGCTTTGTAACCTTGGCCTTGATGGTCCTGTTCTACAAGTGTCAAGGTAATGGTTTTCTTTGTTGGTGTAACTAGATTTAATATTTAATTTCACTTAGTGAGGAAACAAATAGTTTATTAGACATACATATTGGATAGTGATTGTTAGTGAACATTTGAAATGTCGGAAAGAGTTGAGCAGAAGACTTGTGAAACTATATGCCAGGTAAACGTACACAAAGTCTTCTCTCCTGGCCTGCCTTAACAATAAACAACAATTAAGGTCCAAGTAAGTGTCTATGTGTCCCACAACAACTATTTGAAAATAATCTATTGTAAAACTTTTCAACAGCGCAAGTCTATGTGGCTGAAGGATATTTTGTGATTGACAGCAGCGCTGTTCAAAAGTGAGTTAATAGTGATGTCTTATAGCAATGCAATAAACAAATTTATAGATTCTCACTTATTCAGAGAATATATATGCAATATGCAATATATATATATATATATATATATATATATATATATATATATATATATATATATAAGGCTCCTTCTGTTTCGCAAGACAATGGATGCGCCCGGATGAGTCACTGGCTTTGATTACGTCTTGAGACGGGGCAGAATCTGGAGTGGCTGATCAAGCCAATTCTGCAGCGGCAAAGTTTGCCACATTTCGTTCATTTATATTTATGTCCTAGGGCTAGCTGACAGGGCAGCTTTCTTTTTCTTTCTCTTGACCGATGCAGCTTCATTTCTTTTGCATTTAGCAAAGTTCGTACCAGCACGTACAAACTGTCTCCATGCTGTCCGGTCTTGGGCTATCTCCTCCCACATACTTTGGTCGATGCAGACATCTCTGTAGGTTAGTCTTGGGCGGCCCTTGGGTCTGACTCCCTCTGCAAGCTCAGCGTACAGGATGTCTTTATGGATTCTTTCATCTGGCATGCGAGTGACATGACCGAGCCAGCGCAGTTTTCTCTGTTGAAGGAGAGCATAGATATATGTATATATTGCATTCCTCATTAATCTTCCATATTCCTTTTTTTTTTTTAAGAATACATACATATATTAAACATAAATGAATAGCAGCACCAGGGACCAAGTTTTTAAGAGAGAAAGTAGTGAATTAAACGAAAATAAGGGAATGCACCGGCCAAGGCTCTGTGACTCTGGATTCGACACCACCGCCTAGCGATAACATACTTAGCGAACTTAACCTCTAAACCATTGGAATGTCAAAAAAAAAATTCTTCTGATCTAGAGTCATTTCGCCCGTATGCAAATTACCACCCCAGTGGTCAAATGTCACAAGCCCTAGCTAGCCCCTCCCCGACACAGACAGCCGTTAGGCATGTATTAGACAAACGATGGCTCTATTTAATTGTATATCTCTCCTAATGACAAGTGGACAACATAAATACATTACATATAGAAGCTTCAGCGGGCATGAGCAATTAAGCTGTGAACGTAAACATAGAGTTGAAGCTATTTTTTTTTAAAGAATAGAATGACTTGATTCTTATCTCATCTCTTTTTATATTTTACCAGCTGGGTTCACTCCACATTTATTTTTGTCAACAGTTACATTAGAGAAATCAATACCTCGGACTCCTACGCTGTGAAATACCAACAAGCTGTAGACAAAATACAGAAGGATGTTACGTACACCCTGACACAGGTAGACAGTAGACAGAATTGAATCCTAACTTTTTTTTTTCAGATTTTTAGATTTACATTACTTAACATAAGGTGGAAAATATACAGAAGAGAAAGTTATGTATCGATTATTTTTTCTGATTCTATGTGTAGCCGAGGAAGGTTTCTCCAAAAACCTCTGCCTTAGGTTTATTTAGCAGGTTTTCGTTCAAAATTCCATAAGGCTTCTTTGAGCTTTTTATCATCTGTGCAGTACAAAATCTGACTGTTAAGTTTGAGTCTAATGTAGTCCTGCTCGCTTTATAAGTTATAAATGGTCTTTCTGAAAACGTAGGAGATTATTTATTACTTCCTGACCCCATCCTACTTTTCTAGGTCGGCAGGGACGGAATCGGGTAGAATTTGATCTCTTAATCATTCGAATGACCATTCAAGTTTGGCTTGACATTATAGTTCTAAATAGCAAAGATCTACATAAAACAATTTGGCTCAAATTATTGTCACATTTCAAATACGATGATGCCATTGTATTAACAATATTAAACTCCTGCGTTTATTGAGTAGGTGCAAGTTGCTACTGAAAAGATTATTTGGTTTAAATTTAGAGAAAGATGTAAAATATATATAAAATAAAATTCATCATATATTGAACAGAGGAGTTTTACACCTATACCTAAACCTTTATTTTCAACACCTAAACCTCTCTTTATAACAAAACCTTTTTTATTCGTATCGCCCCAATTAATTATGTGATTGCAATCATTTTGTTTTCTTTTCTTGATTAGGTCAATAACATCTTGACATCAGTGTCCAAATTCGGCTACAATATTGAGATTAGAGTGAGAAGACTGGACATTCTGGTATGTTACAATACGTCTAGTCAGGTTTGGCCTAAATGAAAATGTACTTTTATAATAGTCTTTGAGAGTATCCTTTTTAAACTTATGATAGTCTCTGAGACACCCGCTGCATAGCCAAGGGGAATACTGCATTCTTAATTTATCTTTGGACTCCAAAGCTAGCCTTATTGAGACTCCCGAGAAGTTTTCAAAAGATCTATATCAAATGTCAAGTTACGGACGTTGTAAGCTGTGCAGCATTTCCAAAGTCGTATCGTTACACTACAGTTTGCCATCTTACTTTTTCAACTTCATTCTTTATTCATTAAAATGATAGCACAATAGATATTCGGGTTCGAATCCTGTTTGAGACTGGGATTTTTAATTTCGGGATTTTAAGGGCGCATCTGAGTCCAACCGGCTCTATTGGTTACCTGGCATTAGTTGGGGAGAAGTTATTGGCCACATGACACAGTCGTTTACCTTGTGCCACAGAACTAATTGTGCAAAGTTTCAGATTGATCGGAGAAAGGGTGTGGGAGAAATAACATGTACACACTTTTTACCAGACAGACAGACAGACAAGAGTGAGTTGATACAAGCTTTGTAATTAGGTTCGGCTTTTGGTGTAAGAGAAGGAATGAACAAGACTCCATTGCAAGAAGAGAAAGTACAATTCAAAATGAGAGAGAGATAGAGAGAAAGAGAGAGAGAGCGCGAGAGAGAGATACTATTTGCATCACATTGCCTACGCGCTTATGTGTGTGCATGTGTATATGTGTTTGCTCTGCGGATAGTAAATGATTTAAAGCCACATTGAAAGACTTACAAACGAGTTCCATTCCCCAGGCGGAAAACGTTGTCAGCAGTGTGGTCCTAGGTACCAGCAATGTGGTAGATAGTTACATTGCAATTGATACCTTCAAGAACTGGCTGATTGAGAGAAAACTCTACGACACACTACAGTTTGACTTTGCTGTCCTCTGGACTGGGTAAGCGGTAATCATGGATTCAAATTCAGATACTATTGATCTAGCTAGTAAAACAAAGTTTCATGTTTTTCATTTTCTACTATTAACATAGTTTTCTCAAAGTTAAAAAGAAAATATTATTTATTTTAACAATTTTCATTTTTCTTTTGGACTGAAACGTTAGAGCTGGGGTCTCAAACTCATATCAGCATGTGGGCCACAGTGGAAAGTAACAACCATTCAGCGGCCACACCACAAAAAGAGAATTTTTTTTTTTTACGAACACTACTGTCACTGCAGTAAAATGCTAAAATAAAGTTTTTATAATTATTAATTACATTTAGTGTAGTTTATTACATGCACAGGCAATTTAGTTTACTTAAATAAGTTGACGTTGTCTCTGTCACTAATAAAAAAGCAGAAACTGTAGTTCCCCAAAAAAAAAAAAAAAAAAAAAACACTATAATTACTAGGCCTACTGCAGATGGCTCGTCACTCATGTTTCTGTCCACTCAACTGAGAGCGTTTGGCAGAGACCAGACCATCGACGTTAGGCCTAAAGTCGCGTGTAGTGGCAAGCCGCAAGGTTGCTCATAGATGCTCATCAGTCAGTCTTGATCGTAATGTTGTTGTGTTAATCTTCATTCTGAAAAAAAAAACTGTTCGCAAACGTACGTACTCCCAAACATCGCTAGAATTCTAGCAGCTGCGCAGAATAAGTTTGTAAACTTCTCGCTGGGAAGAAACTGGTAGAAATCTGGAACACCAACATCAGCGTATTTTTGCTTTAGAACAGTGTCACACTGCAGGTACAGTAGTTCCATCTGGACTTCCTCTGGAATATTTTTCACTTCAACTGCGAACGGAGTGGCAACAAGGAAAAACTGTGGTTCGAGAGCAGGGAATTGCTGAAAGGGGTGTTCAAAATCTTCCAGTAGTCTGGAGAGGATGTCTACGTAGTCTTTCATGCGCTGTGGTTCAACGGTAATGCTCTGTAGAAATGACAAATGAGCCAGGTTTCCATATGCCAGCTGAGTGGCCCACAAAGTCAGCTTGCATCTGAATGATTTGATGCGGTCAAACATCACGGTAATCAGCTGCTTTGTACCCTGTAGTTGTGAATTGAGTGCATTAAGATGTTGCGTGATGTCAGTAAGAAAAGCAAGATCCGACAAAACATTGGGTCACTGAGCTGAGCTGCTATTTCCCGTCTCAGTTCAAAAAATCTCTGCAGCACTTTTCCACGACTTAATTATCTGACTTCCGTATGATAAAGCAACTCTCTATATTCCGTTTCTAAATCAGCTAGAAATTACACAAACTGACTGTGGTTGAGACCCCGTGCACGTATGAAATTCACCGTCTTCACGACAACATCCTTCACGTTCTTCATTAGTAAACTTTTGCCACAGAGTGCTTCTTGGTGCAGACTGCAGTGTATGGCTGCAAAATGTCCCTCCAAGCTGAGCTGATACCGTTTCTCTACCATTAATCCAACAACACCAACCTTCTCTAAACACAATACTAGTGCACCGTCCGTAGCCACTGAAAAAGTTTTTCCCACGGTAGCCCACACCTGTCAACAAGCTTCCTGTTCTTGAAAACACGTCGCGTCCAGTCGTCGTTCCTTTCATTGCTAGTAAGTCCAATAGCTCTTCAACAATGTTCAAGTTTTCGTCGACCCCACGAATGAATACGGCACAGTATGCGGTGTCTGTTACACCAGTAGACTCGTCCAGTGCAATGGAATATGCTACAATGTCTTTTGCAGCGGCAATCAGTTGCTGTTGAACATTTGTCGCTGGCTCGGTGATCCAGCTTGCAACTGTGTTCGCAGACAAACTTATGCCTTCGAAGAGTTTCTTTTTCTCGGAGCAGAAAATTTCACACGCCTGTAGCATACACTCTTTTACAAACTGGCCTTCAGTGAATGGTCGTGATGCCTTTGCTATCATCTCTCTAACAACAAAGCTTGCCTTCACAGAATCTTCGCTTGCAGTAGACACACCCCATTTACTGATTTGTGCAGATGTAAATCATTTCACGGCTTATATGTGGTCATTGTAAATTTTATCTATTTTTTTCGAATTCGCGGACGTGCCCGCGGGCCACTCAAAATTGCTTCGCGGGCCACATGTTCCACGTGTTTGAGACCCCTGCTTTAGAGTAACTCATGCTGCTTGACAACACATTGATTAAACTTTTGCAAAGTTAACTTCAATTATTATTTGATTAAAGTAAAAAAAAAAGTTCCCCTTTCAGACCTTGTGGTCTATAGGGCAGATGATGTAAAAGTCATCTGTTCCTGTGGCCTACGGTTAACGAGGGTGTCATGTGGCCAGTACAACGACCAACTGCCTTTACTTTTCCCCAACTAATGTCAGGTACCCATTTAGAGCTGGGTGGACTCAGAGGCGCCCAAAGATCCCGAAATGAAAATACCAGTCTTTACCGGGATTTGAACCCGGGACCTTCGGTTCGGGAGTCAAGCGCTTTACCGCTCAGCCACTGAGCCTTAATTAATTGTATGTTTATTATTTGGGTCCCTTGGGGGTGCGGTGGCTGATTGGTTAAACGCTTGGCTTTTGAACCTGGGGTCCTGAGTTCGAATCTCGTTGAAGACATGGATTTTGAAATTCTAATGGGTACCACCTAACTTTAGGAGAGAGTAAAGGCGGTTAGTCGTTGTCCTGGCCACATGGCAGCCTGCTCGTTAACAGTTGGCCAAATAAACAGATGACCTTAACATCATCTGCCTCGTTGATCAAGGTCTGAAAGGGGTACTTTACTTGTTGTCATATGGGCCCTGGAATACAAACAGAAAAATGATATATATTTTTTTTAATGTATTACTTAGTATTAGTAATACCCCTTTTGCATATGGCCGCAACTAAGTAAAAGTAAGACTTAAGGTTTTGATATCATTGTAATACTAGGTAGGAATATAATTCTACTCTATGACTTTTTATGATAGTTGTAAACGTTTGTCTGGACTAGACACATGTACTAATATATACAATAGTAAGCCCTAGGTATTCCAAATATTGCTTCTTTTATATAATTCAGAATATCTAACAACATTTAATTTTACATATAATTTTTACTAAATTTATAAGTATAGTAGTTGTGGTGTCTTCGCAAACATATTGTTATGACCCCATTGGCGGCGCGAAAGGGTTAACTGTAGGTTCAGCTGACACACGTGAACTCAGGCGAAGGACAAGGGACAGTACTACGATTACACGCAAATATGACCAATGTTATGGTCATGTGATCGGAAGCCTGTGTGAACCAGAGACAGTGTGTAAGAAAGCTGCAGTTCATGACCGGTCCTGGTTGAATACTCAAGTGTTATGTACGAGTCCAGGAAGAGATAGAGACAGTAGAGTTTTGTACGGTGATGTACAATGTAACATTTTAGTTGTTGATGTGTTGCCAATAGTCTAGTATTGGCTGTCATCTACTTATTCACTCATTATTTAAAAAAAAAGTCAGATCTTGTGGTCTATAGGGCAGATGATGTAAAGATCATCTGTTTCTGTGGCCTACGGTTAACAAGAGTGTCATGTGGCCAGCACAACGACCAACCGCCTTTACTTTTCCCTAATGTCAGGTTGAGCTGAGTGGACTCAGAGGCGCCTGAAGATCCCGAAATTAAAAAACCTAGTCTTCACTAGGATTCGAACCCCGGCCCCCGGTTAGGAAGCCAAGCGCTTTACCGCTCAGCCACCTCGCCTCCGCACTCATTATTAAAGTACCAGATTATATGGAGCTTTTTGTTGTCAAGTTCTTGATGTGTTAGATGTGCTGTGTTGTATTTAGCAGTGTTTACAGAAGGCCTGATTAGGAGTGAAGCGTAACAATATCAACAGTTTTAAAAAGAAATACATTATTACTTCGATGCTTACAGTGAAATTAACAATTCAGTTCGTAACGTAACTGTTTCTTTCATGTCTCACTTTTCATATTTTTTAAACACAATTATTGAATGAAATAAGCATGCACGTAGAAGTGTACTTTGTATGATTTATTATAAAGCTTATAGCAACTCTTTCTGTCTGTCTGTCTGTCTGTCTGGTCAAAGATTGAACACGTTATTTCTCCTACACTCGTTCTTGGATCAAGTTGAAACTTCTCAATTTCATATCTTGGCGAAGACAATACAACGAATTAATAAAGGAAAAAAAAAACAATTAGGCCTAGTCAATTAAGTGTGGGTAATGTACTGTTTTGTTTGAAACCAACAAAGAAAATTAATCCTTCAGTATTCAGGGAGTGTGCTTAATAAGTGGTGATTTGCCCCCCTTAGATTAAAGTATTTTTCCAGCACCCACTGTTGGAACAAGTGTAGATTTTAAACGATTGTTTATTGTACCTAAAAAAAAACATAAATTAACAAGTTAGTCAATGCATATTTGCTAATTAATATATTTCAAATCTGATAATCGAAAAAAAAAACAACTTAACATTACCGTGAGATAAAATTGAAAATAAGGAGTTCATTCCCTTAGCTAAACTTCCATTGTATTTTATTTTTAGTATTTATATATTTTTTCTTTTTTTTTTTTTCAGGCTTGATTTGCTTGGTAGTTTAGGGTACTCCAAACACTGTAAGTTTTTTTTTCCTTCTAAGTTTGTAACACAAGTCAGTAAGATATAAATTAAATTTCATTTCAAAAAACAAATTTAGAGTTCACCATATCACTCAAAAATAAAATTTAATTCTCAACATCAATTTTTTTTAAAGTTTATACTTTTCCTCATTCTAGAGGGAAAAGTGGGAGGAGGGGGGAGAAATATTTTGATTCGTTATTCACAGTTTTTTTTTCTTCACCTTCAGTTGATAGTGTTATTGGCGGCATCTGTGCTGGGCCTGCCGCTGTGTCTGTCGTAGAGTTTCAGCCGACCTACAGAGATGTGGTGGGTACAGCTCACGCGTTCGCTTTGCTGTAAGTAACAAACTAAAATAGAAACAACAACAAAAAATTTGCTAAAACAGAAGCACATCTTTAACTTTGCATCAATAATAATAATAATAATAATTTTAAAGAAGTAATCAATTTTGTTGTTACTATGTCCTGATTCTCTTATAACTATTCTTTTCAATCATCCATTATAAGATTTGAAAAAAACAACAACATAATCTGCTTAAATTGAAACCATTTCAAGTTCTCTTTAAAGGACAGTAGCCTCATGCAATATAGTACAATAGGACAGCCTGAATGCAAAAGTTCATTAATCTTATTAGCTTTAACTAGCTAAACGTGATCTTAAAGTGTAAACATGAACCTATGTGACTAGCCCATGCTATATGTAAGAAATAATATTACTACGTAGACTACTTTGTTAAGGGAGGCAATCAGGTAGTAAAAGTATATGTCCTGAATTTTTTTAAAAAAATATGATTATTTCCCTTTAAAAAAAAATGATGTTACCATCTCAGACTTGGGACCAACACCGACGGGATTACATCCAGTTACGCTACAGCATTCATGAACTTACCCAACCACAGTAATAGATGGGCTTTCTCACCTTGCAGTGGGTCTGATATTAAGGATTATCTGGCCCAATTGAAGTGAGTATGGTTTAGTTCTGTTACAATGAGTTCAATTTGAAAGGATTTATCACAAGATTGATATAAACCTACCACATACATCTTTTATAAAGAACTTTTAAGATTTGTGTTTGTATTGGGGAAAAATTGTATATATAAATATATGAAAAAATATAATATAAATATATAATATAAATAAATAAATAAATAAATATAAATATATAAATAAATATATATATATATTTATGAGAGAGAGTGAGAAAAATGGAGAGGGGTAATACAATTTAAAACATAGAGAAAAAAAGAGTCACGTATGGAAAAATTAAATATCTATATGCAGAGATATACAACAAGAGATAAAGTGATAAAAATATATATTTGTATATGGAGAGAGACTGAATGCAAAGCAGTGGTTCTCAAATTGTTTCCTTAATGAAACACTCCGCACATTCTGAGCATTTAGCGGAACACTTTGCTTATTTTTATAGAGAGATTACTTCATGTGGTGGCCTACTAGTTCATTATCCCAGTATTTCGTGTCACACATGTTCAATCCTCGCGGAGCACCAGGGTTCCGAGGAACACAGTTTGAGATATAAGATAAGATAAGATAAGAGAAACACTGATTAGAGAATGAGAAAAGAAGTAAAATAGAGATAGAGATAAACAAATTTATTATATATTATATATAGAGATAGAGATAGATAGAGAGAGAGAGAGAGAGAAAGAGAGAAGTAGAGAGAAGTAGAGAATGAGAAAAAAAGAGAGAACAAACACATTTTCAAAATAATACCAAAATCTCCTTTGAGCGTTTCACTAAGTATTTCGTTATTGCCACAACTAAATGTATTCTCCAGACCAAACTGCCTGGTCAAGACAGACTCCCAGTCCACCAAGCCCTCCATCAACTTCTCGACCTACAACGGAGACATGCTCAATCCCGATATCATCTGCCAGAGAAGTCTGAACGACTCCAGGTCATACATGTGTAAGGTAAGTAATTACGTCTCCTGGGAGAAAGAGCATCACTTAACTGTTCATCTTCACCTTTACTTATCAATACAAGAACTGTCGACCACCTTTCTCTATTCCTCTCTGTCTGTTGGCTTGGATAGAATCTCTTTCAATGGCAGGCCCGTCCATTCTTTTATGTTGTCTTCCCATCTCATTCTCTGTCTGCCTCCTCTTCTTCTTCTGGTACTGTTCCCTTGTTTTTATCTATCCTTCTTTTATTACCAAGACCAAAGAAATCGTTCTTACTAAGTGTGAATAATTTCACAAAGGAGGTATTGTCTTTAAAAAAAAGTTGTTGCTTGTTTTATAAGTTCTATATTGTTGCGTTTTCCAGAGTCTCCCAGAAATCTACAACTATCAACCTCCCCGAGGAAACGCCGTTTGCAGCCAGATATTCTGTCACGTCCCTTCCAGCCCCTCTCAGTGCACGCCTGTCTACTCCTCTGATGGTCTGGTCTGCGACAGTCAAAGGGTAAGAGTGAAACCATGTCTTTTTTTTTTTTTGTCTATTATAAAATTTAAGAAAAATATCATTACCTTTACAACTAGCACACGGATGCCGCAGCAAAGTTGCCCCGTGGAAACGCTATTTAGATCAAGTCATGACATTTTCCTTCACTGGCATAACGGATAGGAGCTGGTGATTGCTTTTGAAAGAGACAAAGAGTTTCAGGATGATCGCACAACACCCAGACAGGCGCATAAGAAGACTTAACTAGACCAGCGGCTATAAATGGCTTGTCCGCATCGGATGAGCCAAAATATGCAGGTCACGATTGGGTCTGAGTGGTCACGTGAAATACTGCATCCACCTTCTTCTTCTTTTTCTTCTTCGTTCTCATTGTTGTGTTGGAGTGTTCAGATGACTAGACCAATACATGAGATGAACTGCGCAGTGGTTTCCAAATCAGGGAGCTCTCCATAGAGTTTCCTTGCTATTGGGGTGATTTGGGGCCAATGTCTTATACGGGCCTCTTGGTAGAGAGAGCAGTTTTGGAGGACGTGTTCTGCATTCTCTGGTGATACTCCACATGGGCAGATTTCACTGGTTCCAATTTTGAGCTTCCGGTACATGTGTTGTCGCATTCTGTTGTGTTCGGTCCTGAGTCGAAAGATTAGACGTTGGTCTTGTCGGGATAGCTTATAGTAAGCGTCATCTTTCTTGTGATTTGGATGAGAGCTCCTTCAATCTTCGAAATTGAAGACAGTGCTTTAAGAGCAAGCATAAAATGTCGAGACTTACAAAGTTTTGTAAGAAGACTTAGACAATTGATTTCCAAACTTATTCTTTGACGGAACACTTCTCACATTCTTAGAATTTAGAGGAACATTTGGATTTGATTTTTGTTTGGATTTCGATACTTTGCCATTTGTTGCAACATAATAAGAAACAAGAAAATATATTGTTGTAACTCCAGTGGCGTACTGAAAGGGTTAATGTGTGTGCGGACTACTGATACACACGACTCAGGCCAATCAAACAGATCAACGGGTCAACGGCTGTCAATAGACAAGGGACAGTACAGTTAGTACACGAAAATATGACCAGTATAATGGTCATGTGATGAGAGCCTTCACGAAGTGGCGTAGTGTGTAACAAAAGAGTCCAGGACAGAAAAACAGAAGGACTGTGATGTACCTTTGAGTCCTCGAGAATGTAGCTGTACGAGCTAGAGAGACTTGTAGTGTTAGTTAGGCAGTTCTGTTAAGTACTAGAAAGCATTGCAAGTTAGTGTAGCCAATTGTGTTTATTGGCTGTTGATGTATTTGTAAATAAAACCGCCACATTGTCTATTGAAGCTCTTGTTGTCAAGTTCTTGAGCTAGATGTGCTGTGTTGTGTTTAGCATTGTTTACAGAAGGCCTGATAGAGAAAATCGTAACAATATAGACATATAAAAAATGCTTTGAAAAAAAAAAAGATAAAATTAAACGTGGTTGTATATAATATATATAAATTATATATATATATATATATATATATATATATATATATATATATATATATATATATATATATATATATATATATATATATATATATATATATATATATATATATATATATATTATATATATATAATATATAATATATATAAATTATATATATATATATATATATATATATATATATATATATATTATATATATATATATATATATAATATATAATATATATATATATATATATATATATATATATATTATATATTAGATGTATTCAGTCATGTAATTAAATGTGTAATAGATCTAGACTATCAATAATAAATTTGTGCGGTAAGACATATTTTTACAGATTGCTTTTGTTTAGCGTAATTTCATGCTTTTAGCTTTCTCGATACGCTTTGGTTTTATGCCTTGCCTGGTCCATTTGGGAAAAAAAGTGGGTGAGAGGGTTAGGGTTAGGGTATCTGAATTAAACAACCTGAACCTAAACTCGAGGGGTCTCCTCAAGCTAAAGCAACGCCCCAATTCCTGCTCAAAAATATTTTGGGAAGTGATGTCTTTATGTTAAGTGAAGTTACCTTTTCAGATCTTGCGATCGACAGGGCAGATGATGTTAAGGTCATCTGTTACTATGACCCACGGTTAACCAGGGTGACATTTGGCCAGCACAAGGACCGACCGCCTTCACTTTCCCCCAACTAATGTCAGGTGCTTATAAAAAAAAATTCTAGTCGTCACCAGGATTTAAACTTTCAACCCTGGACCACAATTCGGAAGCCAAGCGCTTTACCGCTCAACCACCGCACCTCCCCGATGTGTTATATGATGGATACAAGATCCAAAACAAATAAAAAAAAATCAAGATGTTTTAAATATAGTATACAGTGGATAGTAATAGAGTAACATGTATTTAGTTTTACAATTATATATGTATATGTACTTTGTTTTTTTCTAGAGATGCAACGCTGGTGGATGTAATCAAGACAATGCTCCATACATTGATGGTAGGGATTCCATTTTTGATATTTGACCCTGTAATAGAGCGAAAAAAACTTTTAAGCTTATAGTATTAAGATATTTTTTATTATTATTTTTAATTTTGAAAATCTAAATCAACTACCGGCGGTCAATGCTTATGCCTGCACTGTTTATGGCAAAATATGTAGGTCAAAGCTGGCCTGATTAGCTACGGGAAATACTGCCTTCCTCATTAATCTTCAGACTCGAAGACAAACCTTATTATTTTATTATTAATTTCAGAAATGGCAGTGGAAAAATAGAAACCATGTTTGTTTCTTTTTTTTTTTTTTGGGGGGGGGGGGGAGGGGGGGTAAATTGGTCTTTTTTTATTTATTTATTTATTTTTATTTACGCCTCTGTTTTTGGGTGTTCTTTTTAGTTGGAGACCTACCTACAATATTAATTGTTTCCAATTAATATCGGGGGGATTGAATATCAATGAGAAACTTTTTTTTTTTTTTTTTTTTTTGTTGGGGGGGGGGGGGGGCTAACGATTCTTATCTGGAGGCTTTTATGGCTCATATAACATAGTCATTGTGCTATGGTCCTTTCACTCTTGTGGACCAGTGGTGGAGGGGGTATCTGAAAATAGTTTCTGTGCTCCCTAAGTGCTACCTAAGTAAAGTAAAGTTCCCCTTTCATACCTTGTGATCTATGGGGCAGATGATGTAAAGGGCCATTTTTTCTGTGGCCATGGTTAACGAGAGTGTCATGTGGTCAGCACAACCACAACTAATGTCAGGTGGACTTAAAGGCGCCCAAGGATCCCGTAATTAAATAATCAGTCTTCACGAGCCTGGGACCCCCAGTTTGGAAGCGCCTTTCCACTCAGCCTCCGTGCCTCCTGCCAACTAAGAAAGTTCAGCAAATATAAATTTGCTAGAGTCGGATTTTGATCTCGATCCCTCCATCTCCTTATCAACAGCACTGAAAATATGACCATTAATAATATAAATGTCCATGTTACATTTAGTTGTTTTGAGTAGGGAATATATTATTAAAAAGGTCTTTCCTTGATCAAAACAACCTTCTTTGGAAGGAAACATTTTGAAGTCAGTATTTTTACCTTTGTTCTGTAGGTAATTGTGTGTTTGGAGATCAGAAGACTCTGGACCTGCCAAGTGTTCCATTCTATGGCTCATGTCAGTCTTACATTGATCAGTACGGTGCTGTAAGCTGTTACTACACTCCAATCAACCAGTCATGTTGTGCCACCTGCAAGAACTACTCCACTGGGATCTATGGTAGGTTATACATCAATCCAGGGGCGTAGCTAGGATTTTTCCATCATTTAGAGGCCCGTGGGGGGGGGGGGCTGACCTCTTTGGGGGCTTCTGCATTTTGCATAATATATAATATTTAATGAAAAAAAATACACATTTCGGGCCCCCTTCAAGTGGGGACCCGGAGGGATTTTCAAATTCGCCCCACCCTAGCTACGCCACTGCATCAATCTGGACATAAAGATACATATAATTTAGGTCTAAGACACTTTCACAATCTTCCTTTCATAAATAGATCTAGTTTAGATAGACCCGCACACGTTTTAATTAAATAAGACTTTATTCTCTTTAGACTGTCTATATGGCGATCGAGCTACAGATTGTGCCAAATATCCCAGAAGTCAAATCTGTGTGCAGAACAAAACCATGTGCTGTGCTTACTGCAAGTAAGACTTAACTTATAGCAATCATCCTAACGTTCTATCTGCTCATATTGTTTTCCTGGACTCAAAGAACTTTGTGAATTGTGTGCCTTTTAAGTGTCCTAAAGAAGACAGCTTCCCTTTAGAGCGACCTTATGCAATTGGAGGTTCTAGGTAAAGGGAATTGGGTTGCCCCAATGAGATGGAAAAATAAAAATGAAATTCCTAAAAATACGCAATGAATTATAAACTTTCCTGTATCTAAATCTAAATAAGGAATAACTTAATTCAATTTCCGTAGCGTTCATTTAGCTTGAAACATATTCCTACAGATAGCGCAGATAGCACTAATAGGCTTCATGGCCGATTCATGATAAATAGACTAGAAATAACGTTTCGAAATTTCCCCCAATGGAAGAAACAATGGTCTTCTAGCATATGTAGTCTGACAAGTAGGTCTAAACATTTGTGAACGAACCTTTAATAATAGTAGAGACTCAGAGTTAGACTAACAGACATTGAGCCACAGAATTAGACTAACAGACATTGAGCCACAGAATTAGACTAACAGACATTGAGCCAAAGATTTAGACTAACAGACATTGAGCCATAGAGTTAGACTAACAGACATTGAGCCATAGAGTTAGACTAACAGACATTGAGCCATAGAGTTAGACTAACAGACATTAAGCCATAGAGTTAGACTAACACACATTGAGCCATAGAGTTAGACTAACAGACATTGAGCCATAGAGTTAGACTAACACACATTGAGCCATAGAGTTAGACTAACACACATTGAGCCATAGAGTTAGACTAACACACATTGAGCCATAGAGTTAGACTAACAGACATTGAGCCATAGAGTTAGACTAACATACATTGAGCCATAGAGTTAGACTAACACACATTGAGCCATAGAGTTAGACTAACACACATTGAGCCATAGAGTTAGACTAACACACATTGAGCCATAGAGTTAGACTAACACACATTGAGCCATAGAGTTAGACTAACACACATTGAGCCATAGAGTTTTGTTAGGTTTGAGATCTGATCCAGTTTTTCTCGAAAAATAAATTCTTTTAATCCCGTATAGAGGCTGGGCGGCTGCCTAGTTCTCCTATGCGTAAGTACGGGCATGGTACCTAGCAGTATATTTTAGGAAACGGATCGGTCAACACTAAATCATGTTGTTGACTATTCATGTCTCTAAGCTTTGCTGTAAATCACCATTCTTAACTGTCTTGAAGCCACGTTTTACTTTCTTTGACTAAATTGTTAAAATTTTTATCGTGTGATTGTCAAAAGAGTTGATCCGAAGGCTCTTCGAACTATAGGCGTGTAAGCCTGCTTGAACAAACCGTTCTAACTAGAAGAGGTCCAAGTCAATGTCTATGTATAACATTGCTATTTCCGATGCATCTGACACTCCGGACGCAGGGACTAGATAGCATGGCCGAAGGCCGAGCACACCGGGAACCCCCACCATTTTCCTATGTTGTACCCAGCTAACCGTGTAGGACTCGCCATTAGTGTAACGGTCCCTTGACGAACGGTGCATTGATTATTGACAGGGACTTGGAAGCCCTCATTCAACTCCGCACCGCGCAATGGGAAAGCTCTCGCCTTCCCTTGGACACTTCCACAAGAGTTTTGTTTAGCTATTCATTTAGCCTGGAGGAGCGGTGGCTGAGCGGTAAAGCGCTCGGCTTACGAACCGGGAACCGGGGTTCGAATCCAGGTCAAGACTGGGATTTTTAATTTTGGAATCTTCGGGCGCCTCTGAGTCCACCCAGCTCAAATGGGTACCTGACATTAGTTAGGGAAAAGTAAAGGCGGTTGGTCATTGTGCTGGCCAAATGACACCCTTGTTAACCGTAGGCTACAGAAACAGATGACCTTTACATCATCTGCCCTATAGACCACAATGTCTGAAAGGGAAACTTTTTTTTTTACTTTACTTTTATTCATTTAGCCTAATCAATTCCTCTAGCTTTCGTTTCCACCCGGGTGCCACGTTGAGGCAGAATAGCGTACCCGGGAAGATATTTATCAGATCCGGTACTGGCTCGGACCAGAGCAACGCCTATCTGAAGAACTGCAAGAAGCTAGTTTATGCAAAGCCATAACAAAGAGCGATGTAGAATGATCCGTGAAACGCAGGGGCAGCTTTAATAGACCCTCTCCCAATTTACAACTTTACACTTAGTGCTTTACACAAACAGCTATCTGAAAGAGTTTGATTTCAATATTACTAATTTTTATTTTTATATCTAGCTATATGTATTATAATTATTTGACCAATACGTATTAAAAACCTTACAAATAACATCTTTTTTTTTTTTACTTATATCTCCCTAGGGGTTACTACGGTAAGAGATCTACAGTGGATAGTCCTGTCCCTGTATTGAATGTAACAGTCCCTCATGTTCATCATAAACCTGAAATACTCTCATACCAAGACTACTCAAACATCAAGCACAAACCACACGTGACCCACAACTAGATCTATCATCCCAGGTCAACAATATCAATAGTATCATTAGTGAACGGTTTCTGATAAATTTCTTGGATATGAATAATCACATAAAACCCTTTATAAATTGTTATAAGACTGTATCCCTAAAATAAAAATAAAGAAAGAGCAAATGTATCCAATTGTTTTTCTGATTTGTTGTTATTGCTATCTAGATGTGTATGTTGTTGTTGATGTCATTTTTCCACATTACTTTTTTTGAATTAGAGATTACATTTTTCTTTACAATATTACCGATGCATGCTATTTTTAGAAGTCTTAGTAATTGTTTGTTTAATAAATGTGTATAGTAAATAGACACTGCTTCGTTTTATGTATCCACCTAAAGATTTAACAAGAAAAACATTAAAAATACATTTTTTTTTAAAGTCAACAGATCTAAAGCAAAAAAAAAAAAAAAAAAAAAATTGTTTTTTACTCACCTTGAAGTACCTACGTCTCTATCCATTAGGCAAGAGCTACTTTGAGTGATTGTAATAGTTTTATTATTTATTGGCACTTTCATCATATTGACACCTAGAACTAGATTTAATGGTCTAGATCTAGATCTAGAATGTATATGTAGTTTATTTTAGATTTACGTAAAAATATAAGCAAAGCCTTGATAGCTCTTTAGCTCTAGACTTCGAAGACGATGTGATACATTTTCTTGAACATTAATTTATTAAACTCTTGAATTAAAGGATAAGCCATACATTCGTGAATGTCCTAAAAAGCAACAGTTCATTCATTCCTTGATAGTCCTTTCAAACCGATGTGGTATCTAGGTCTAGATCAAGTTCTCTCGCCAAAGTAAGATTTTTTAAAAATTATTTAATTTGAAAAATAATAACAGTTAAACTATAGTTTTTCCCATGTGGTCAGAGAGCTAGAAAATTCTTTTCTCAGCAATTTCTAGCAAAATCGTTGGAGACGTTTTTGAGATCAGCTCCAGGTTCCTCCACTCTGTTTTAGGGTGCCAAGTTTTTTTTAAAATAAAGTGCAACCAAAGAATCTTAAGACACTAAACCAAAGAGAATAATCTTTCGAGGAGAGAAGAGAGAGATTGGGCCTTTAGAAACCTCAATCGAAAAATTATTTTATTTATTTTTATACAAATCATAAAATTACATTGGTTTAGTCAGATTATTGCTTTTGGGAACTATTGTTCATTTCCCTTGTGAGGTCGGAGGCCAAGTCTTACGATGGAGTGCTACAACAAACAGTCGCTAGTGCTGAGAAGGCAGTCACCAGAGTCTGTATTTTAAAGTTACTGATATTCGTGCTCAAATACAGAAGAAATACATTTTCACTGTATTGCTTCTCAAACAGCATACCCTAGCTATTTATGTAAAAATTAAATTTAACTTTGCTTTCTTGTTGTTTTAGCTTTTTAATTTATATTTGTATTTTCGAAATTTAGAAAACATAAATAAATGAATGAATGTTATTATATTTGTTGTCACTTTTCATAAATGAGTCTAAATGTGTATCTAGTGTATTAGACGAAATTTATGACTTAGGTCTTTAGAATCTTTTGTTCAAGTTTATGTGCAACTGTTTACGTGTGTTCCGAAGTGTTCGAGTTACTAGGTGACTGTCACGAGATGAGAGCAGTGGGCTGGCGTCTGTTTCAGTTGGTCACTGGGAAGGTTGATTTTGGCACCTAGCATCTGTCGCAGAAACTGTGGCAATTCTGTCACGATTCAACGGCTAAGATTAGGTATAAATATTACTATTAATACGTGTATTTTTATTAAAATATTTTTTTTATATGTTGGGGTCTTCATAAAAATCTTGCCCTGGTGCAACTTACTTAGATCCGGCCCTAATGTAAGTATATTACAATTTATTGTTCTCTTTTCGACCCTTCAGGAACAATAGTTATGTGTTACATCTCTGTCGCTTTTTAGTGGAGAGAAAAATTAGCCTTTGTTTACAAGGCTCTGAGTAAATTCTGTTTACATTAACTAGATTAATGGCAAACAGTTTCGATAACTGTAACTGTTGAATTTTCAGTCGGCGTATTAATCCCATGTGATAAGATAGACATCAGGCTTGTTTCCTATCTTGACGGCTTTCAATTCCCCTGCATCCGGTCAGCGGAAGAGAGAGGATAGAGCTAACGTTTGGGCTGTCCAACACCGTCCGGTCTGTATATATATATAATACCCTTATCAATACCACCACCCCCCACCTCTTTTCCAGGAGCTCAGGTGAAAAAAACGCTATCCCCGAAACCCGGACAGTATTGGCAGAGTACGTTTTATGACGTCATTTACTTCAGTCTCGTTGAGGCTCTCTCTCTCCCTCCCCAGCTCTATGCCCTTCTACATGCCCCCCCTCTCTCTATTCTCCTTTAAAGTAGTCTCCCCTAGTTCTCCCTCCCCGACACCACCTGTAGATCTCTGAATTGAAAATCTGTCAATGTCCTCGAGTGAATGGCAAGAGGAAGTCAATAGTTGTCTGTGTTGATGTGATTATTATGTCCCTTTTTTTAAAAATGACTTGATGTCATTATGCGTTATAACCCCCTTTGTGTAGAAGTAGGCATTAGTGGAGTTATGCCCTTTCCTTACCAAGAGTGCTGTTGGTTAGATACATGTCTTCACTTTTACCTATTCCTAAGTCGGCTGAACTGTTGATCATATGATCTGTCGACCGTTTTTTTTTCCCATTCCTCTCTGTCATTTGTCTTCCGATTTCTTCGTCTTTTTTCCTGGTACTGTTCCCTGCAGAGAAGGTCTTTGTTAGCCCTGAGGTCCTTAGTTTCTCTAATTGGGGCATATCTGAACAGTCTATCATCTCAGCGCTTTTATTATTACATGAAGCAAACGGTATGTTGAAATGATGACCTTCTCTGCGTGGTATTAGAAACATATATAGTCTCTGTCTCAGATCAGGAAACATGAAAAGGACCAAGATGCCTGTGTGTAGTCGTTCAGAGAACTCTTTATGTTGTGTCTGTTCTATTTACATGTATGTTTCTGTTGTGTTGTTTGTATATGAGAAAAGAGTCCTTGTAATCACAACACATTTCCATTCAAAAAAGCAGTCATAGTTTTAGTCCTAGTCTTCCCAAATATTCGAACTCTCATAAACCAAGCGCTTATCACTCGACACCTCAACTGAATACAACATTTCTCAAATTATATAAAATTGTATCGTATCTTAAAATTTACAAAAGCACCTTAGAAGATATGCATGTTCTATAGTGTCGTTGCGCATGTAAATTGGAAAATAACTCTACCAAATATCGGATTTCCTGGCTGATTCAGTCAACCCGTACAATGCTCTATCATCAATAAGAAAGAAAGTGCAGTTTCTCTTATTTTAAGATATTTAGTATCAGATACAGAATATTAGAGAGATACCTAATTTCTTTTCTTTTTTTTTAGAACGCCCCTGAAACCATCCGACTCTGATAGTACATGCCGTATTCTATTCTAGAAGTAATAATAATCTTCTAAATAAATGTACACACTCACACACACACACACAACCTTCTGGTAACACTGAGAAATAAAGTGTACGTCATTGAAGACTTTATTTTAATTTGCTGAGTTCAAACTATAAATGTCTTCTGGTAGGAAATCAAATTGCACAACATTCTATTTCTGACCTGGGAGAGTATCCAGTATCAGTTGCTCTTTAGAAAAAATACAATCTATTTTGAGAGAGAATATAAGAAGGGTACCTATAAACCAATTTATGACTAGCTTACAGGCCAACAAAAAAAGTGGATTGGTTCTAAATCAAGAACTGTCTACCAGAGTGTAAATGTGTGTGTGTGTGTGAGAGAGAGAAAGAGAGAGAGAGAGAGACGTGTAGACACATAGCAGAAAGAGAGAAAGACCTGTCAACGTGAGGTAGAAAGAGAGACATGTAGACTCAAGACAGAAAGAGATAAACTTTGAGACACAAGAAAGAGATATATAAAGACACTTAGACACAATACAAAAAGAGAGCCAGACATGTAGACACAAGACAGAAAAATAAAGACAAGTAGACACAAGACCGAGAGAGATCTAGAGCTGTACAGGACACAGGGCTGTAAAAGAGAGAGAGAGAGGCATGTTGACACAAAGAAGAAAGAGAGAACGACCTGTACACGTAAGGCAGAAAGAGAGAGAGAAAAACATGTAGATACACGACAGATAGAGAGAGAGAGAGAGTGAGAGACATTAAGACATAAGAAAGATAGAGAGACATGTAGACACAATACCGAGAGAGAGAGAGAGAGAGACCTATAGACACAAGAGAGAGAGAGAGATATACCTGTTTACAGAGAGAGACATGTAAACACAATACAGAGAGAGACCTGTAAACAAAAGACAGAGATAGAGAATATAGATACAGGGCAGAGAGAGAGACTTAAGGCTGAGAAAAAATGTGTAGACAGAAAAAGAGATATGTAGACACAACACTGAGACACTGAGAGAGAGCTAGACCTGTAGACTAAAGGCAAAGTGTAATAGATCTGTTGACACAGAACAGAGAGACATGCAGACATAAGACCGAGAGAGAGATAGAACTGAAGACACAAGACAAACAGAGACATGCTGACACAATACATAAAGAGAGAGGCCTGTAGATACAAAGCAGATAGAGAGTGCTCTGCAGATACAATGCCGATAGAGATATTGACCTGAACCTACGCGGCAGAAAGAAAGAAATCTAGTTCCAACATGTAACCGAGACATTCTCTAAGTTGTCTTGTCTCTACAATTGTCTCTTTCTTTCCTGAGATACTACCGTAAGAAAAGTTTTCGCCAGGGTAGTAAAATGTTGCCAGACCTGACTCGAAAAACATTTTAGAATGATAAGGTCAACAGTACATTTAACAAATTAATCAGAAATTTAGGAGGCGCTGTGGCTGAGTGCAAAGCGCTTGTTTTCTGAGCCGTGAGTGCCGAGTTCGAATACTGGTGAACACTAAGATTTTTTTTTCTGGATCTTTTGGCGCGAGAAGCTTCTTTCACTAGATTACACAATTACGGGCATTGCATAAAGCCGTTTTTTTTTTTATCGTGCTTAGAATTGGCGTTTTCCATATTGAATGACACCCCAAAATGACAATTTTTGTCAATTTATTTCAGGAGATTGGTATGAGTTATCTAAAGATTTTAATAATTTCCGGTTATTTCCAGTACTTTTTCGTATATTTTGCAATTTCAGGAGATTTCCAGGAGTTCCTGGTAAATCGACAGGAGCCGTGGGAAATCTGTTATAAGTTATAAAATGGTTTAATTTAATAATTTATACACCTAGAATTAGCGCGGGTTCTATGAAAGTGCGAGTCCTATGAAAGTGTGGAGCCCACTGCGGTCGCATAGTTTGCAGTGGCCTAAGGCCGGCCCTGCTCCACCGTGCTCCAATGGATACCTGACATTAGTTGAGGAAAAGAAAATGAGGTTGGTCGTTGTGCTGACCACATGACACCCTAATTAACCGTTACTCTCTAAAATGCTTTCTATTGGATATGGACTTTTGCCGCTGAATTTATTTGATGCTTATGTTTGAATTGGATGCCATTATATTTTGATCATTTCATGGGTCTAGGTTCACTGTGCTTTAAAAAAATAATTAAAGATAACTTACGTTTGACTTTTGTTGACATTGATAATCGCCCAAACCTGTGGCTCTATGCTAATCTTTGACTTTCGTAAACGTATTCTTCGGTCCTTTATTCTGTCTGTATTCCATTTACTAACCTTGGAAAGTTGTCCTTTTAAAACACATACCTCATCTATGACACGTGTATTTATATCAAGGCCACATGTACGACAGTGTAAGGCTGTGACACAAGACAGAGAGATAGACCTTCCTTCAGGGAACAGCACCAGGAAAAAGAAGAAGAGACAAAGAAAGTGAAGGGAAGGCAACATAAAAGAATGGATGGGCCTGCCATTGAAAGAGATTCTAACTAAGGCATAAGACAGAGAGGAATGGAGAAAGACGGTCGACGAGTCTCGCATGGTGCCCCAACGGTCCTACAGACTAGGGGATAAGTAAAGGTAAAAAACTGTGTACCCACACAGGGCCTCCACAGTTGAAAAATATGTAATTTTAACGAAATAGTCATATTACATATAAAAAATAATGAGACTGATATTAATTTAGAGACACTCTATTATCCCTTAACGAATGGTACATATATATATTATCAAATTTAGTATTATTTTTTAAAGCTTATTACCGGTAAGGGTCTCCTCAAACATCCTGCCAATAGACTCTACTAAAATCCTGCTCTGCTTTCTCTAAGCGTACTTATAAAATAGTAATATTTATTTTCCAGCTTTCTATACCAGGGGTTCTCAACCTGTGACTCGCGACCCCCTTGGGGGTCCGTTGACGATTTGCCAGGGGTTGCCTAAGACCATCGAAAATATGGATTGATATTGTTTATTCTTCTAATGCTGTACAGAACCGTTGTTCTATACTGACCTACCAACTTAGATGAAGCACTTATCCTAAACAGCCCAAAACCAATTCATTGAAGAAAAAAAAAAAGAAGGCGTAGAATATAATGTGTATTTTAAATTATCCTTAAAAACTAATTTACATCAATTCAAGACCCAGGTAAAATAGAATCTATTATGACAATAGGTAATAAAATCGGCTGCAATGAAGCTCATTGAAAAATGGCGGTAAAATTAAAATAAAACGGCTAGTACCGCTAGTGCACACTTTGACATTTTCAGACTTATGCTGTATTTTGTCAAAAAAATTGATTTGTTGAATTAGCAGCACTGCTTCTTGTAATCGATATTAAGCTATTGAAGACGATACAAAATCACCATTAAAATAGATTTTATGAACATATAGAAAAGTGACAAGTAAGAAAGGTAAAAATGAGAAACTTGTTTATTTGCTATTAGGATATAAAAGCTTTCATTTTATTTTAACTGAGATAGAAAATAAAGGCAAGTTTTAACATAAATACATCTTTAAATTATGGAAACTGTATCACAGTAAATACTGAAAGCAACAATAATGGCAGACATTCAGAATACGAAAATATGGTCTGGAATAAAAAAAAGAGATAATCTATCACAGGTAGTATTACATATAGTGTTGATTAAGAAACAAAAGTAAATAGAGTGTTAATACTATTGGTTGACTGGTTAATAAATGCTAAAAATATAATATGGTTCAATCATAATCTGTGTGATGGCAAAGAGTGGACATCCTGTTAGACTGTAAATAGGTAAAGAACGGATTGTGGTCCATTTACTTACTGAATGGAATGACACTTTATACTGACGGTATTCACTATTTTTGGTATTCGAGCGAGTGCCCTTTTTTTGTATTGATCGACGGTTATAAAAAAAAGTACTTTTCTTTAGTAGCTTGAAGTTTTAATACTTTGTGGTATAAAGAAGCTAATAATACAATATAAGTGTAATTAAAGTAGTAGTAACTGAATCGGTTTAGAATCTTTTCGAATGTAGTTAAGTATCTAGAACTTTGATTTATGGTAGTCCCCTCAGCCACGGTTTGTTATAGAATATAATATATATTTATACATCTTATGAAACTTCTATACTTAGTATATATTATGATGAATAAATATGTAAAAAGAAATTCATTGGTGATTCACTTCACAGGTTGGTTTCAATCTACGCCTCTGCAGCTTTCTTCATGTCTCCCACTGACGAAGTTTGAGTTGACGTGGAACTGACGAAGATACTCCACGGAGTCTTGGTTTTGCTGGCGTTGGAACCAGATGGGTTCATCCTTGTGTTCTGTGGCGCTTGGAACCCCTGTGGAGAATCGCTCGTCTTAGCTTTGGTGGAGACTTCCTTTTCCAGGCAATCCACTTTGGTTGAGAACTTGACGCAACGATGACAGCATCCACCGAACAGAAGCAAGCATGCTGCCGCAACTACGATGTAGAAACAATAGCTGGGCAAAAGACGTGTTTTGTTATCGCCGGGCGCCAATTCCATCTTGTATATTAGGACGAATAGAAGCGTGCATGCTACGTATGCCAGTAAGCCTGTCAATAGAATACGAAATAAGCTTCATTCTAATTGTAAACACACAAGATAGTGACACAGGGCAAAGGAACATTAAAATAAAGAGATTAATTTGTTAGTATGTGTGTTTTTCTTCTATTAAATCTTTTGCACATGAATCCTAGCGCTATGCCTTAGAACCCCCCCCCCCCCCCCAGCCAGTGGGCCAGACCATGTGAACGTGTGCTGCAACATATTGATGCTGAACCAAAAATCTGGACTATAATCGCCAGCCAGGGAACCCCAACATGGATTAGAACGGTGACATGTTAAGGACCAAGTCAAACCACCTAATTGGAGGTACTCGATTGTTGTGAGGATGGTATCGTCACACCAACCGAATGTCCGAAAAGGGTATACTTAGCATGATACTGCGGCCTTTGGAGACGCGCTGTACAACAGAAGTAAAAAATGTATTTTTGGTTTACTTGGAAAATCACGTCAATCAAATCAAAGGAAGAGACTTATTGAATTTATAGGCCCTTTTTTTTTACATGTTTCGAATGTCTTGTAAAAATGTAAAATGTTTTACATGTTTCGGATGTTCCTTCAGAGTTGAAGATACTTTACTTCCTAGTCCAAACCTCCCGCAGGACGACGGGGGATGGGAGCGGGCTGGGTTTGAACCCGGGACCATCGATAAATCCAAACGACAGTCCAGTGCGCAAACCGCACGCTTATTACATCCAAACCCAAACCTCAGCAGGACTGAGGGTATGATGCCCTGACCATCGAAAATGACAGTTAAGAGAGCTTGCTACTCGATCAGGCTTCCGACTATGGTCGTCCCAATTAAAGACCTACATGACCCAATATTCATTTGCTACAGCTAATATAAGTAACTCACATTCACTGCGTAACTCAATGATAGCCTGCAAGTACAATTGTTTCTAAAGTACTACCTGCAAATATGGCATGCAACGCTGTGATGTTTGGTAGGACAGTCATCCATTTGTGGACGTGACCAAACACATCGGCCCACAGCAACAGGAGACTAGACATGACGCACAGTGATGTCAAAGTCATGCTTGCTAATAAAGTTCCATAAATAGCTTTTACGCATTCTAAAGAAGAGACGAAATGAAAACAAAAAAGTGACAAAATAGACTTGACATTTTGTTTTAATGTTGCTTTTGGGTATTTTGTTCAAATTTTAAAATTATTATATTCTGAACAAATCTTTAGACTGAAATGCAGGCAGGGTTGGATCCGGGGACCTTTTAGATGAAATACTAGAGCGCACACGGCTGTTTTTTACTGCACCACCAAGCGTTCGGAACTCACTCCCCATAGATCTCAGACAGACAACATGCTACTCTACATTCCAGAAGAACATTAAGACCTATCTGTTTAAAACTTTTTAGATTTGTTTGTTTAGCTCTTGTGTTTATGTTTATAATGTTATCACAGCACCTTGAGCTTACATTTTGTTTGTTTAACAGCGCTCCATAAATTAAATTTACCACACGACCAGACAGCAAGCTGTTCCCTCAATTTGTCCTCGTTTTCCAGTTAATAAAACAAAAAGTGTATTTGATTATATGTAAATGACATATGATTTGTACCATAACAATTATTTAGATTCATAAATTAAAAAAAAACAGTAGAAAAAAATTCATTTCAGTAACAAATAACCAATGAAGTTGATTGTAAATAAAAGCGCCTAAGTAAATAGCCTCTTGTTTTTATATTCTAATATCCCCACTTGTCTTCTATCTGAGAATATAAAACACAACAGTAACATATTTATCAATAAAAGAAAACTTATTGTCCTATATTTTTCCCTACAAACTTTACAATCTACAAAAAATGTGTAGGGAACACTCCTCTGAGAGCTGGTTAGCATAGATGTATTAAGAGCCTTGATTAAAACGTTTTCTCTTGAAACTGCCTGCGTCTCGTGGAGGGACCGTGTCGCCAATCAGGACGTTTTGAAACTGGCCAATAATGCAACAATATTTATGTTATTTTAACGCAGAGAAAAGACTAAGTTGGCTTGGATATGTCACCCGCATGCCAGATGGAAGAATTCCTATAGATATCCTCTATGTTCAGCTTGCGGAAGGCGTTAGACCCAAGGGCCAACGAGGCTTCAGAACTACAGACATGAACGAAAGTATGTGGGAGGAAATAGCTCGATGGGACGGCATGTGCTGGTACGAAAAAAAAAAGAGCTGGTGTATCAGCTAACCCTAAAACTGATGCATTCATATGCACGAACTGTGGCAAACTTCGCCACTACTTAATTGGCTTGATATGTTACACCCGTCTCAAGAGGAAACTAAAACCTGTGACTCATCTGGGCTCATCCAATATCTTCCGAAACAGAAGTAGCTATATACATATACAAACTTTACTTACTATTGTACTGCTGGTCATCTTCAGTAGCGTCTGCATCGCTACTAGGCCCAGTGTACCAGTTGGTACTGAAGTGGACAGATCTGCGGTTTTCCGCGTAGTACCATCCTGGTAGCAAAATACCCATCAAGAGGGCAATGAAGGCTAGGCTGAACATGAAGGAAGCCGAAATCAGCAGACACAAGTATTGCGCCATTTCCTGAATGTAAATTTACCACACCGGTAATGGCCGTTATATTCAATACAAAATACATTTTCTATCCATTATACGAACTGACTAATTAATTAGAAAGTTAAAAAAATTTTTTATTACCTGGAAATAAAATATTGATTTGAAAATCTCATTTATAAACACAATTCTATAAAATCTATCTATCTATCTATCTATCTATCTATCTATCTATCTATCTATCTATCTATCTATCTATCTATCTATCTATCTATCTATCTATCTATATATATATATCTATATATATATATATATATATATATATATATATATATATCTGTCTGTCTGTCTGTCTGTCTATCTGACCGTCTTTCTGTATGTATCTATTTCGCTATCTCGCTATCCATCTATCTATGATAAGATCCGAAAAGATAAGACTAGATAATTCTATTGGCGCAAATGGACATTCAGTTTGACTGTCCATCTCAGAAATTCTAATATAGCGAGAACGCTACAGATGCAAATACGTACAGATAACAGAATACAAAAAAAATAATAATAATTACCAGCTTTAAATAGAGCCCTCGGTTCTGGTTGCGTGGATCCGACTATAAGATATGGATTCACAAAGAGATGAAGTGATTGAAGACGTCTTGAAGGATCAGAACGTCTCTCTGGAATGAGGCAAAGAATTGACTGGTCTGAGCCTACGTCACCTCTGAGCTGTCACCTGCACAAAGCTATAAAACTCACTCGGTCTTTGTTCCTGTATCAGATCCAATCTCTAAGCAGAGGACACAACAAAGCCTGAACTCAGTGTTTCTTAAACTTTTATCAGTGGCGCCCTTTCTTAACAAGCGAATAAAAAAAAGGACTCATCCCCCGCCCCTTTTTCAGTAAGCTGGGTTTGGGAGGTCGCTGATAGCTCCCTAATGGAGTCCGTGAATGTTTTAAGATCGTAGTAAAAAAAGAAAAGCATGCAGGAATATTTTTATAACAAAATTCTCCGATTTTTTTTTCTTTTGCAAATATTTTTAACAAATAGTTTCAAGTCGATCTAAGACGTTTTTGTAAATAACCTTTTCCAAAAGGTTTTGAGTCGATTAAAATGCAGAGAATCATTTACATTTTAAAAGGTCATACATAGAAGTTGAAGCTAGGCCTCTCTCTTGTACTATTTGTATTTCTGAACATTACAGGGCTAAACAAACATGGTCGTTTTGATTTACTCTTGAAAGATAAACTGACCATCCTCGCACCACCTTCTTATCCGCACTTGGCGTCCTCCTTTTCAAACTTCGCGTCCTCCTTGTCTGGACTGAGCGTTCTCTTTATTAGGACTTGGCGTCCTCCTGTTTAAGGCTTTGCGTCCTCCTTTTCAGAGCTTCGCGTCCTCCTTGTCTGGACTTTGCGCCTCTGACACTTTGAGAAACGCTGCATTGACGCACTCTATTTAAAAATGTTTCTTACGCCTAGTCTACGCTGATTGGCTATCCCACCTGCACAAAAAAGGTGAGGAAAGGGAAAGGGGGACCATTCTTAAAGTTAATGTTATTATCATTGAAAGCTATTACAATCTATAAACATCTCAAGGCTGAGAGCAACACTTCGGTCATTGTACATCGAATAAAGAAAACCGGACTGTACGGGACTATTTGGTTAGGAAATGAAGAAACAAAAGAAAGTTACCTGACTTGATTCTTACTCTTATAGAGTGATAGTATCATGGGCATAGCCAGGAGGGGGCTTTCGGGGCTCAACAACCCTCTCCCGAAAAGCGCAGCTTAGGGAGGTTTTGAGTTTAAACCCCCCTTCAGAGGGGAGGTTAAACTAAACCCCCCACTAAAGTTTAAAACCTAATCCAGCGGGTTTTGAGATTTTAAAAAAAACTATCTCAAAGTTAAATAAATTAGTCACCTTTAAATTTCAAACCCCCCCCCTACAAAAATGTCGAAGTTAAAAACCCACTCTTTAGTATTAAACTAAAACAATTAACTACAATTACCAAATTCAATTAGTGGGGTTTGAGTTTCGATTTAAAAAATCTAAAGCAAAGTTAATTTCATGAACGTAGCCAAATGGGAGTTTTATTTACCTTTCGATATGACGCTCAATGAAATAGAAACATGCTGTTAATAGAGTTAGTATGTTAGTAAATTATGGTTACGGAGTAAGTGAGTAAGTTATGTTTGTTGTGTTAAAAAAAGAAATTTGGCTTAGCTTTATTCTAGTTTAGGAAACCATTTAACTAATAAGCTTAAAAAGGAGCTACAACCCTGCACTCAACCCGTATCAACAGAATCTCAAAACGCAGCCATATCAACCCAACCCAACTCACACCCGTATCAACGCAACCCAACACACTCCCGTTGCAACACAGCACACAACGCATCTCAACACAACGCAATACACAACCGTATCAACACAGCACACAACGCATCTCAACACAACGAAACACTCTACCGAATCAACACAGCACACAACGCATCTCAACACAACGCAACACTCTACCGTATCAACACAGCACACAACGCATCTCAACACAACGCAACACACAACCATATCAACAGAGCACACAACGCATCTCAACACAACGCAATACACAACCGTATCAACACAGCACACAACGCATCTCAACACAACGCAACACTCTACCGTATCAACACATCACACAACGCATCTCAACACAACGCAACACACAACCGTATCAACACAGCACACAACGCATCTCAACACAACGCAACACTCTACCGAATCAACACAGCACACAACGCATCTCAACACAACGCAACACACAACCGTATCAACACAGCACACAACGCATCTCAACACAACGCAACACTCTACCGAATCAACACAGCACACAACGCATCTCAACACAACGCAACACTCTACCGTATCAACACAGCACACAACGCATCTCAACACAACGCAACACACAACCATATCAACAGAGCACACAACGCATCTCAACACAACGCAATACACAACCGTATCAACACAGCACACAACGCATCTCAACACAACGCAACACTCTACCGTATCAACACAGCACACAACGCATCTCAACACAACGCAACACTCTACCGTATCAACACAGCACACAACGCATCTCAACACAACGCAACACACAACCGTATCAACACAGCACACAACGCATCTCAACACAACGCAACACTCTACCGAATCAACACAGCACACAACGCATCTCAACACAACGCAACACACAACCGTATCAACACAGCACACAACGCATCTCAACACAACGCAACACTCTACCGAATCAACACAGCACACAACGCATCTCAACACAACGCAACACACAACCGTATCAACACAACACACAACGCATCTCAACACAACACAACACTCTACCGTATCAACACAGCACACAACGCATCTCAACACAACGCAACACTCTACCGTATCAACACAGCACACAACGCATGTCAACACAACGCAACACACAACCGTATCAACACAGCACACAACGCATCTCAACACAACGCAACACACAACCGTATCAACACAACACACAACGCATCTCAACACAACGCAACACTCTACCGTATCAACACAGCACACAACGCATCTCAACACAACGCAACACACAACCGTATCAACACAGCACACAACGCATCTCAACACAAACGCAACACACAACCTTATCAACACAAGACACAACGCATCTCAACACAACGCAACACTCTACCGTATCAAGACAGCAGACAACGCATCTCAACACAACGCAACACACAACCGTATCAACACAGCACACAACGCATCTCAACACAAACGCAACACACAACCTTATCAACACAACACACAACGCATCTCAACACAACGCAACACTCTACCGTATCAAGACAGCAGACAACGCATCTCAACACAACGCAACACACAACCGTATGGACACAAACAAAAGCAGAACCCTAGACACCATTCGTATCAACATAACCCAAAACGCAACCCGTATCAACACAACCCAAGAACCAACCCAACTTGCATCCCATATCAACACAAGCCAACACACACCAGCATCAACACCCAGACCCATACCTCGTACTGTGCCGTGAGTCATTGACGTTCTAAAACTGAAGCCATGCCGATAAACTGAAATAAACTATAAAGACGCTTCAAACAGGTAAAGACTGTGAGCTTCAATGGTCCTTCCCTGTTAAAAACACACGGAAAAGACAACAATAGCAAGACCTGTTTATTGTGAATTAAAATTTCAAGTGTTCGCTCTGTGGCCATTAAACACAAAAAGAAAAGGACAAATCTGACATTAGGGAAATAGATCTCCTTATATTGTTAAGTTTAGAAAGTACAATTAAAAGCAATAGACAAAAAAGCTTAATGCATGTAGCGGGATATACAGGAGAAGGCTTACACTCTCCAGAACAAGGGCGAAACAGATCCTTGTAGCCTAAGAATACATAAATCATGCAAAACTACTTCGGAGGGGGGAACCATTTTGTTGTATAGAGTAGTAGCGCGCTTGGCTTTCGAAACGAGGGTGTCTCAAGTTCAAATCTTAGTGAAGATTGGGATTTTAATTCTCAGGATTTTTAAAACGCCCCTGTATCCACATTTGTTTCATATGTCTATTCAGAAAAGGCTGTTGGTCGTTGTGCTTGTAATATTAAACCCTCGTTAATCTTTGAACATAGAAACAAGAGATATTTACATGGACTGCATCTCTTAGATTTATAGGTTTGAAAGGTGCACCTTTACTTCAATTTTTATTAAAAAGCTTCTACCAACTCTCTATCTGTGTTTGGTAAAGGGTTTCAATGTTTTATTTCTTCAACACCGATTCTCTGATCAAGTTAAAACTTTGTGAAATAATTCATTGGTATAAAAATAATAATAAGGCTTGTCTTCGAGTCCAAAGATTAGTGATGAATGCAGTATTTCTCGTGGCTTCGTAGCCCTAGCTGTGACCTACATATTTGGCCACATCCAGGGCAAGCATAACCATTGTCCTCAGGTGGTAGATTTAGATTTTCTTTTCGCCGTCTGCGGTTGTTCTCGCTAGCTTAGGCGTCAACTTTCCTTAGCTGACATAGAAGAGAGCCCCTAGTTGCATGCGGCCTCAGAATGAGACAGCTGGAAGTCACTCAGGCGGGATACACATTCATTCATTCACATACACAATACATAAATCAATAAAAGTAAATAACCAATTAGTCAATTCACTAAGGATAATTCATTATTTTGTATAATACCGACAAGGGAAACTAATACTTCAGTATTAAGAGATATAGCTAAATATGTAGGTTTTAGTCCCTAATGTCTCTCTGCTAGTAGAAGACATTCTGGACGGTTTTTGAAGGCAATCATTCTTCAGACAAACATAATATAGAAAGCAATACAATTTTTTAAAAGACAATACCTCAATTATACAAATTACAAAACAATACTTTTTAAAAAAGGGAAGCGTGGTCGAGAGGCTTGAACTTGGCTTGGCTTGGTTACCTAGAATGGGGCTTAAGGTTCGACACCCGACTCGGGCAGAGTTGTGTTTACTGAGCGCACGGAAAACCAACTCCTAGATACCCCCACTGGTACACAAGAGATTGGACCAGTAAGCGCTATATAAAGGCAATAATAATAATAACACTAAACATCCATTATACAAAAATATTTTTTTACCCAAGTCAAGTATCGAGCTCGTACTTACTTAGCTTAAAGTATAAAGTACTTCTAGATCTATAATATAGATGTACTCTGTATTAGATTTTCGTAAAAATATAAGTAAACAAAGAACGTGACCCTGTTAGCACTGGTGATAGAGTTGACAGAGGCAGCCGTGAACCTTATAGGCAAAGTCTGAAAACCAAAATTGACATGACTGTAGCGTCTTCATAATCATAACCGAATAAGCCTCCATTGCTGTAGGGACGGATTTTGCGAAAAGCTGCCTCCCTTAGTTTTGTTACATCTTAGAGTCCCAGCGGGTCTCAACCTTTTAAGCTCGGCGACCCCTTTTTATAATCCCCCACCCTGCCGCGACCCCCCAGCCGACACACACAGACAGCAATAGAAGAGTAGGCAATAATAATCCATATTTTCGATGTTCTTAGGCGACCCCTGGCAAATGGTCAATAGACCCCCAAGGGGGTCGCGACCCACAGGTTGAGGACCCCTGTCTTAGACCATTATCATAACATAAATTTTCGTTATCGACACCATGTAACATTGTTATTCTTTGCTTTGTATTTTAAAATAATTAATCGCAAAGCTGGAAATATTTGGCGAAAATTATACATTTATTTTACAAAAACTGTATGTTTGCTTATATGTATATTTAAAGTATACCATAATAACTAAAATCTCTGTGTGTTTAGAAGAATACTAGATCTAACTGTTTTATTTATTCTCTTCAAAACGTTAGCACACTATTCATTGTTGTTGTTTTATGTTGTCTATGTTAGCGTCATGTCACTGTGACCTGGACCTCGATGTGTCCCTGCGCTGGGCACGTGACACAGAATGACTTTGAAGGTTTCTCTTCGTATGCAGTTACTTCTGTAGGGTTGTGGTTACTTTTACGCCACCTATTTGGTTTAAGGTGACATTGGATGTTTTTTCTCTCTTCTATAGGGGATATTCATAAGGCGACCCAGTCCTGCGGTATACTCTCCGAACTTGCGTTCGATGGTCTCAGTGGTAATGGGTTCGAACTCTGGCCGCAGCCATCCCACGCTGTCCTGGTGGAAGTTTGAACTAGGATGTAAGAATCTTTAATTCTGACAGAACAACCAATTGAAGTTTAAAAAAATAAATATTATATATGGTAATCAGGTCTTATCTTATCCTATATAATGCAGACGTCACTTCAAAAAAGAAGATTATTCCCTTCATACGCGTCATGCGTTTAGTCATGCATATTAACCAATGACTTCAATTCTGCCAAGTCACTGGTTTTCCTGGCTAGCTCAGGCAACCCATTCCATGCTTTAATAGCACTAGGGAAGAAGGTGTATTTGTACAGTCTTCGTTTATGTTATAATTTTGTTTTGTTTTGAAATCATCAAAGCTAAAAAAAAATGGAACAAGAAAAACATTACAAATTTCTTTTTTTTTTAAGAAAAAAAGACAATACCTCAATTACACAAATAAAAAAAAATATTTTTTAAATACATTTTACATCCATTATACAACTTACAAAAATAATTTTTGCCCAAGTCGAGTATCGAGCTCGTACGTAGACACCATGAGTTTAAAGTATAAAGTACTTCTAGATCTATACTATAGATGTATTCTATATTAGATTTAAGTAACATTATAAGTAAAACTTTGTCATGGCACGATTAGGCATTGGTCCCTAGTATCGTAAATAGGGGGAAGTTTGGTCAATCAAGTTTGGTCAATGAAGTTTGGTCAATGAAGTTTGGTCAATGAAGTTTGGTCAATGACGTAAGAGGCAATGACGCCACTAGTTAAAACTTAGCTCGCCAAGTGTGCAAGTCCTAAAAGGATGAAGCCTTCTAGAAGCAGTGTCTACAGAAATAGGCTATTTACATTATTATGGAAAATGTGTTACATTAAATTAATACCAGGCAGCCATCTGTAGTGACCGGTGAATACTTGTTCTCCCCCCCCCCCCCCCTCTTGTTTTTTCGTGGGGTGACTATCCGCAGAAATAAGAGAGTGATCTTTCCTTGACTTTTTCTCCTCGTCCAAACTCTTGAGCGACGAAGAGAATTATATATTGAGAGATTACACTGAAATGTCTGTCAAAGATTTTTATTTAAACACGACGCTCAGATGGCCCCTTTTACTAGAGAATATTATAAAATCTTTAACAAGTTAATTCGTTCAATAGTGGCATTCGTGAGGCCCTTTAGGTGGCCCTACCGGCCCATTTGGATGCCGGTCCACTGGTCATTTGCCAAATGTCCATATAGCCAGTCCGCCCAGTAAATGTACGTTGACATGAAAAAAATTATAAACATTTTTAACTGAATTTTTTTGGAGTGTGGCATGGACTTGGCGCACTAGGTGTCAAATACCCTAGCTACACCGATGCTTAAAATACTTATTTTATATTAAGCCTACATACACATTTTTATTCATGTAGAGATAGAATGTTTGGTCTGAATCTTATAACATTGTTGTGTCTTTAAAAAAAGGGATATAACTGCATATTATTCAGATCTATCTCGAACTGTTAGAGTCATTGTGCTTGATCTTAAATGAATTTTATTTTGTTTATATTTTTTTTTGTCTTTTTTTAAGTTTGATATTAAAAGGGCAAGAATCACCAAACAACTATAAAATTTGGTAACATACTATTTGAACGCTTTCAATATTTTCAGTATAATAAATTCGTGTTACTAGTTTATTCCTTCGTAAAAAGAAGAGACGCTGTGAAATCTTCTAAATTAATAATTTAATTGTATAAACAAAAAATTAATTAAAACTATGATTTAATTACGGTATATTTTGCTTATATGTATATTAAAATTTATCACATGGTAAGCATCGTTAGATATTAAAAAAAATTTGTTACAAATTTTTATATCCCTGACATTAGCATTGAAAGGGGGTGAAACTATCCAAAGAAGTCAAACATTCTCCACATGTTGACACAGACTTAACCAGTTCATCTCTCGTCTCCCCCACCCCTCCCAATGCATGATATTTTGTTAAAAATGTCACTCCAAATTTGTCTCTATGAGCTTGCGCCACGATGCGCATGGTGCAAAAAAAAAAAAAGGCAGCGCCAGAGAGAGAGAGAGGAACAGGAATGGAAAAAGAGAAAGAAGGTAGGTTCCAGATCGAGAGAGAAAGAAGGAGATAGATAGAAGGAGAAAATGAAAAAGCTAGAGATGGATAGATTGAGAGAGAGAGAGAGAGAGAGAGAGTCAGAGAGAGAGAGAGAGAACGAAGGAGAGAAATGAAAATATAAAAAAATGGACCGTTTCATTCAGAATTATAAGAAGAAACTTAAAAAGTTAAGGAACGAACTCGGGGGCAGTCTACTGATTGGTGAGCAATGCCAGTCCAAGTCAAATCACGTTGATCTCCAGCACGATTACAACAAGGTTAACAGGCTTTTAATGTGCTACTTTGTTAATTAGTGTGCTCTTCATAGATACACACTTTTTTCCCCTCCTATATATTCTCACTATTTTTGTATGCACCTGTAATTCTATGAAACTCAGAAGTCAAAGGGCGAGAATCACTAGAAAACGAATCGATTTCAATGCTAAATGTTATTTTCTACATTGTCAGTAATGTAATAATAATAATTTTATTTATAAAGCGCTGTTAACAAACAAAATGTAGGCTCAAGGCGCTGTAACAACATTACAAACAAAAACACAGTAGTTCAATGACTGTTTATCTAAAAAAGTTTTAAACAGATAGGTCTTAATGTTCTTCTTAAAAGTGGTGTAGCATGCTGTCTGTCTGAAATCAATGGGGAGTGAGTTCCAAACCTTTGGTCCGTGAACTGAAAAAGCACGCAGACCGTAGCTTTTGAGGGAGAAACGTGGCACTACCAAAAGCGTTGAGTCCATTGAGCGCAGGGCTCTCTGGGGGACATATGGAGTAATCAGTTCGCTAAGGTACAAGGGCATCTCATTGTTATATATACACTGATGACAAAGTGTGGCCACCTTGTAATCGATTCTCGCTTTCACGGGAAGCCAATGAAGCGTGCGCAAGAGCGTAGTGGCAGAATCTTGTCTAGTTTTTTAAGGACTATTCGCGCGGCGTTGTTCTGTATACGTTGCAGCTTGGCTATTTTGTCATCAGGTATATCTGCTAGCACGGCGTTGCAGTAGTCAAGGCGGGAGAGTATGAATGCCACAGCTAGCGTTTTTGTTGACTCTGTTGTTAAATATGCTCGGATCTGGCCTAATCAGCGCAGCTGCAGATAAAGACCTTTGCAGAGCTGACTTATGTGTGGGTCGAAAGATAGTGTTGAGTCGAAGAAAACTCCAAGATTCCGCACTACATGGACAAAAGGAACACGGCAGTTCGTGATAAAGAGAGAATATGTGTTTTCAACTTTTGAGACATTGTTCCTAGTGCCAATCTTAATTATTTCTGTCTTGTCTTCGTTCATCTTGAGTTTATTTTCAACCATCCAATCGCTCACCCTTGCAACGGTACTACTGATTTTCTCTGCCAGATGCGACACCTCTGAGGGTACTGATGAATCCTATAACTGTGAGTCATCGGCAAAGAAATGGTATAAGATGCCGGTCGGCCGTATGACACCGCTGAGTGGATATGTGTACAAGGAAGGAGCAATAAATGTATTTATTTTTACTAAAGCGTCTAACTATGATTTTTAAGAAACGTTATGTATGTTCCACAAAAAAAAAAAAAATGCTAAATTTTTCAAAATCTAACAACAAATATATTTATTTTTAAGAACTTAGAGATTGTAAACTTCTTATAAACTTGAGACGTGGTGAATCTTAATCCCCAATCCTATACATGTAAAAAAAAAAAGAAATACAGTGTTCAAATCATGTTAATCGAATCTTTTGAAAGAGAAAAAAAATATATTTAGAAAGCATATTCGTAGGACGTAATTTAAAACAACAATTATTAAGTAACCTTTTCATATTATCGCGTTAACTGCAATGTACCAACACAACCATGCTAACAATTTTTTTTTAATATTCTTTTTTTTACGGAACTGTTTTTTTTTTCTTTTCTTGCGGTGTTTAATAAGAGATTGACTCTTTACAAAACAATTAGATTAATTAGATACTAATTATACGACATTAGTTAGGCCAGGTTCACATTGGGCTTCTCCTTCCATTTCACCTATCCCTTGGTCTGCTGGACCGTTGGGGCACCACACAAGATCTGTCAACCTTCTTTCACCATTCTTCTATGTCATTTCCCTTTGATAGAGTTTCACTCTGATATTCTTTCTGAAAATATTGAAACCTGCCTTTTTACCTGCCTGGGTGGTATAATGACACAAGACTCGTAGAAGTTGAGTTTAAACGTGACGAGTAATTAAAAAGTAGCATTACAAACTAGGGAGAGAAACGGACAAAACGCCTTAGAGGACGACACGACTGTGCCCTTTTGTTTATTCATTCAATTGTTTGAAGTTATCAGCCTCGAGTTATTAAGTATATTCTTTGTTCAACCTGTTGTTGTGTAATCAACGAACTCGTATGCAACATCAACATCTAGAATATATAATTATCAACAAACAGACCATCAACAGTGGATAGTCTTCGGGGGCCGATTTTGAATGTGTTTCCATACAAACTGTCTTTGTAACCTTTGTTGTTTTTTTTAATGTATTTGCAACCCAGCTCAAAGTGCCATCAAGTGACATGCTGACTTAGCAGGCATTGTATTCTAGAATATTTGTTTCAGAATTTCTTTTTCTTCTTTACGAATTCCCTCCCGTTCTTTTTTTTCGCAATCACTTCTGAACTTAAACAACAAGTAGTAGGTCAAGTAAATGTTTAAGGCCATGCGATCTATAGGGTCCAAAAGTCAGACATCATCTATTTTTGTCGCCTAAGGTTAATGAGGGTATCATGCGGCTAGCACAACGACCAACGACTTTTACCTTTTCCCAACTAATGTCAGGAGCCCAGGTGCTAGGGTGAACTAGAAGTGGCCTAAAGCATCCAAAACTAAAATTCCCAGTCTTCACCAGAATTTGAACCTTTGGACACAAGCGGGAAGCGTGGTCGAGAGGCCAAGTGCGCTTGAACTTGGCTTGGCTAGAAGGGGGCTCGAGGTTCGACACTCGACTCGGGCAGAGTTGTGTTTACTGAGCGCCTAAAATGCGGTAGATACTTCCCACTTCTGAACTAACCTACTAATTTATTTTTTTCGTGCCCCCCCCCCCTCCATTAGTATTAAATGCTGATATAGAAAAAGGAAACATTCAAATTTTTTATCTCAATTTAATACTTCAGGGACGACAACTGAAATAACGGATATAAAAATGCTATTATCATTGCAAGAAAAGAGTCCATTTTCGTCGGCTCTTTGACAAGCGTGTCCTGTATCTCAGAATTTAGTTTCCACACGTTTTTACGTGTTTTAAACTTCCTGAAACGTTCCTACAAACGTGCGCTATAAATAACGCGAAGTTCTGTTGTCTTTCCATTCTACAACCCGAAAGTATTTTTGTTATGGTTCATAAGAAGGAATACACTGTTAACCAAACTCATTTAATTTGCACACATATTATAAATATTTAATAAATGAGTTGTAACTTATTTATAAATAATTATAATTATAGTAATAATAATTTTTTTTATAAATAATATGCATAAAGTTTTCAAAAGTATGATATAAACTATATTCAATGTAAATGACAGTTTATGTCTATATTCGTACATTAATAACTAAAATAAAATAATATACCCAGAATAAAAAGTACTTTGTGCCATGTAAAGTTTCCATTCCGAAATTATGCAATCTTTGTAAAGTAACATACTGAATAGTGACTGTCTTTTAAGTGTGATGGAATATCTTCACTTGTGGATGTCTTTCGTGTGTAATGGAGTATAATCATTTATATTTCATAATATGAGCAATACACGTTCTTTCTCGTGAAATTGTGCAGTACAATTTTTTACTACCCGGTAAGTGCGGTATTTATAATCAATCTATTCTCTTTTTAGGTACCTATAGATACAAGTATTCTTGTAAGTATGGTAACCAAGCATGTCCGGTAAATAACTATCTCCAGGCAATTTGTCACATAGCGAATGTCTCTATTAGACTTGCTTAAATTTAGATCCTCCAGAAACGTTAAATGTATTGTGTGGCAAACTGTCTCCATAGAGATCTGGCAAACTCTGCAGCCGCTTTCCAGCCGGTGTCCACTGCTATATGGTCATTTAGGAAGGTATGGGGCTAAGTTATACGAGGACGTCCCTGTTTTGCGCTTTACGTGTATTGGAGTCCATGTCATTGCAAGTTCTGGTATGCGTAATTATGTGTGACGTAGGACATGTCACGCTTTTTTTAACATTGCTTCATTAACTGGTCGATTCCCAAACCGCCATAGGATTTGATTGGGACCCGATCTCTGTAACGGACTGCCTAAAATCTGTCTTAATCATTTTCATTGAGCCAAATTTAACCTGTTCTTGATTTTGGTAGATGACTTCCATGTCTCGCAAAACATACGTTGGGAAGAAATTTGTGTTAACTAAGTGGATTTTTGTTTCAAGCCCTATAGCTTAGCTTGGCCAAGCAGGAAGCAGTGTTTGGAAAATGGCCCCTGAATGTCCTATTCGGCATGGAACGTCATGATGGGCATCCTGACCTTTTGCTAGGATGCCGCTCCTCAAGCTCTGACAAACGAGATTTGACCAGGAAACGTTTTGCCTTGCCTTATGGGAAGGTCAATTTTGGATTCCTCTCTATCTACGCTCTTCGTGATTTTTCTTGTATGTTTACATATAACCCCGAGTAGTGCAGCGTCGTCGGTGTAGTTCAAGTCCGTCACTCGATTCTCTTCACGCCATGGAATATCAAAGACAGTCAGATTCGTTGCTCTCCTCATTATGTCGTCGATGGTTGGGAGGAAGAGAAAGCTAGGTTGCACCTCTGTCTCACACCTGTCTCGATGCTAAAAAAATCTGTTGTTCTTTCTTCTGTTTTAAATGCAGCAACTAGATTGACTTAATGTTTCGTACGATCATAAGGTTTTGTTTTCAGGGACGCCCTATTCTCTTACTATTATATGTAATAGTGTTTTGTTGACTCTATTAAACGCTTTTTTTATAGTCTACGAAAATGATCAACAGCGATGGTTAGTTTTCTATGAATCCATGTCAATTGTTCGCGCGTCAATTGTTCGCGTGCCAATTGCCTCTACTTGCACCACACCTTGGCCTTTGATGATAATATATATAACATAATTATTCTAATCAATTGACGCGCGAACTAATGACGCGCGAACAATTGACCTGATACCGTTTCTATACTTAATGATATTTCTGCTCAGCTCATGAGTGCCTCTTCGAAAGCCAGATTCCTCTTTTCTGAGCCGGTTAAAGTCTTCTCGATTGGCTTTATACATCATCTTTCATCACGTTTCATTTCTGTTCCCTAGAATTGTATCTTTACCTCCTAAATTACAGAGGTTCCTTCTAAGACAGAACTGTATTACAACCTAAGGATAAAGTAAAGTTCCCTTTTCAGACATTGCGACCTATAGGACAGACGATGCTAAGGTCATCTGTTTGTTTGGGCCAACAGTTAACGAGCAGGATGTCATGTGACAAACACAACAACCAACCGCCTTTACTTTCTCCAACTAAAGTTGAGTACTCGTTAGAGGTGAGTAAAAATTCTGACATTCAACACCCAGGTCTTCAACCGAGATTCGAACCCAGGACCCCAGGTTCCAGGAGGCCAAGCGCTTAAGCACTCAGCCACCGCGCCAACCTAGAGGTGCCCATGTGTTAATTTAAACTTGTATGTTTTTTAGTGACTTAAAGTCGGCTAACGTCATTTGAGTTTTTGGCTGATCCAATTGTATAGATATTGTTCACAAACGGCTACTGTGTTAACATTTTAACTTCACTTTTACTTTAATAGCAAGGAAACATTGTTTTCTAAACTTTACGCTTGACTGTGTCGTTTCAATGGAAAGAAAACTTTATGCAAAGCGATATTTTATCCAAGGTTCAGAAAACTCAATACGGTTAATACCATTAGTCAATACAACATTTCAAATACATTACATGACGTCTTTACAGCGCTACATTAAAACCTACACTGCCACTGTTAGAAAAGAAAAACATTCGAATGTAAATTTATTTTGTTAAAATATGGATTTACATTTAAAAAGTATTGATTCAATTCAAGTTTACGACAAATCAATATATAAGTGCGCAGTACTAAGCTAAAACTATATTGGACATAAGAATATGTTTCTTGGAAAAAAATGAATGTAAAGCCGATGAAATTCTACGAAACGCTTTTATTTTCTTTTATTTTGTGTTTTTCTATTACTGTATGTTTCATGTTAAACGTAACACACGCACAAAAAGTTTAATGTAAGCAATATTTTAACAAGTACTTCTAGTTTTGGCTAAGATTATAATTTGTACATAAAACTGTGCGAAAAAAAGTATATTGTTTAACTCTTTCTTAAATATATGCAAGAATTCCCACTGGATTGTGTTGATATAAATTTTCAGACCAAGATTAAATTTCATCTGATTATATTATGAACATTTATCTTAAAAAAAAAAAGAGTTTTATTATGTGTGCCCAATTAAGCTAGTAATTAGTTTCCCCCAAAAGCACACCAACTTTCAAATATATACGAAAATTATTGGAGACGTATTCTAGAACCGCTTCCACTCTCCTTTAACCCTTGATTAGTTTCACTTTCACATATTTAATAGTCTGTTGGACCATTGGGGCTCCACATCGAAACATTCAACTGTCTTTCTCCATCCCTCTCATTGGCTTTCGATGAAACCTCTTCCAATGGTTGGCCCCGTCCATTCTTTGATTTTGTTTGTAAGTTTCAATAGTTTGCAAGCTTTAAAGAGCTAATAAGAGATAATAAGAGCTTTTGCAAACGCGACATGAAGCTCTTCAAAATCGACACTAGCAGCTGGGAAGAGGTGGCACTGGATAGATCCACATGGAGAGAGAGCATAAAGGAAGGGTCTCGGATTGCAGATGTCATACACAACAGAAGCAGAAAGAAGGGTAAAAATGCAACGGCGCCTGGTGATTACATATGCCCAACCTGCGATCGCAGCTGTGTATCAAGGATTGGCCTCTTTAGTCACACAAGAAGTTGCAAAGGGAAAAGATCGTCTCTCGAGACGTACAATGCCACAGAATAAGAGATATAGCACTAATATGCAGTTTGCAATCCAAATGGAATAGACACGTAAAATCATGCAATTCTCTTTAGTATTAAAGCCTGAAGATGATGTTTAGATCTAAAAATTATTTTCACAAATCTAAGTATTGAAATCTAGTTGTGTATTCACCAACAAGATATTATGTTTTTTAGTCTTTGAGTACTAAAATTATTTGCTTGCCACATGAAATACTGTACATCAATTTAATCTTCGGACTCGAAGACAAACCAAGCTTAATTATTATTATTACTAAAATTGTTTGTACTAAGCAACAAATAGTTTTCCTGGTCGCCTTTCTGTAGCGTCTTTTTAAAAATAGATTCGAATTTAACGAGAAGATAGCCCGAAGCACATGCCACATAGAGTTCATCCAAATTAGGAAGTGAAACAGAATATTAAAGTCCTGGTTTATAAACCCAACTCTAAGTTGAAAACGGAACAACAAAACAAGAACAAAATAATGTCAAGTTTTACTATGTTTTATCACATGTCAGTGTTTGAAAAATTGAACAACTATAACTGCTATTCAATAGGACAGGATTTAAAAGTGTAAATAATTAGTACGATTGATTGGCTTGAAAAATAAAAAATAAAATAAAATACTGTCTCGTCAAACTCTTTGCAAGTAACTATTTTCTTATAAATAAAACACATGTTCGATATGCCAAGACAATAAGAGATTGTTAATAATATAGAAAAGCTGTATCTCACAAGCACATCATTAAAAATAAATATTCGAGCTTTATCAAATAGTTGCATTTCTTTGCCATTTTTTTAATTTAGAAAACAAAGAAGAAATTTTTTTAAAGATTATAGTAGCCAAGTGCTAGGTCAATTCAATGTCTATCCAATTTCAATGGATTCAGGCCTCCCATTTTTCACCATAAATGGAGATTTAGTAACAAAATTTCACTTTTCAGCGGTTTCGTAGTTTAAGACTTATTTTTTTTTTAATGTAGCCCTCCACCAATCTAGCAGTATGTCATTAAATATATAGACACTATGCTAGCTTAGTGTTAAAAAAACAAACAACTATAACAAGAAGAAGAAGAACGGAATTCCGTCTTTCTAGGAAACACAAGTCCATTCATAATAAATATTATTTTTGTTTTTGGCATTTGCTTTTATCACAGTCAAGTAAAAAATGTGTAAAACATAATAGAAAAACAATTACATTTTTTTCTATACGTAGATTTAGATAGAACAAACAAAGACTAATAAATAAATAATTTTACTACGATATTTAAGTACGAAGTGCGTTTAGGCCTATAACAATATAAAATTATATATATATATATATATATATATATATATATATATATATATATATATATATATATATATATATATATATATATATATGAAAACCATAATCAGATTTCATATTGGTCTTGTTTTTTTTTTCTAATTTTCTAATTGAAAAAAAAAAAGACATTTCGCTCATAGAAAAAACAAACTTGATAATTATTAAAATCTATAAACTATTGGGTATTTTCATCTATGGAGGATTGATTACAAAGTAGCTAGCTTTTTGATGCATACGGTGGACATTAAAAGAAAGGAAATTTCTAAGTTCTGTATCTTATAGAGGAATAGTTTGTGTGCACTATATTTGAGATTTTCAAGATAAACTTTAAAAATGTCAAGGACGCCAAATTTAACTTTCGTATTTTTTCCCAACTAAATAAAAAAATAATTAAGCTGCAACTTAAAACAATATCTCAATCCCATACAGTTGATCTTCACCTCAAGACCACTGTATTACCATTAGCTAGTTACCCATTTATTTTTCTTAAAGTCATAGATTACATGAAGAATTCTATATTATAGAGTACCGTTACACCATAAAAATGTTTGGTCAACATTTCCTTAATTTAGTACACCGAATACACCAACAAAATCTTGCTGTTCATAGTTTTTTGGAATATATACAAATCTCAATCTCAACCATTTCTAAGCTTTTTTTTTTGTAATTTCGCTTCATTTTGTTTTAAATAGTTGGCAAATATAGCGACCCCCTTCTTTTGTTAATTTCATCATAAAAATCGCGAATAAAAAAAGAAACATTGTAATGAACTATTTTCACAAAAAAATTTCCCCAGCCCTTTACTACGTTAAAATTACGTTGTTTGTGTAGAGGTATGAGTTACAAATATCTTCAGGGGTACTTGGTTGTAGGGCGGGTTACCGTTCGCAAACGCCATTTGCTGGGACTGGTAGAAGGGTGGTGCCCCCATGTACATGCCCTGTTGGTTGGCAGGGGTCGCCCACTGCGACTGGCTCTGACTTGCTGACCCTGAGACCACTATCCTCACGTCGCTCTCCGAATCCTCCACTTTGGTGGCGTGCTTGACACCGCAAATGATGCATCCGGCAACCATTAGGAAAATTCCGGTGAGAGCTACCAGGTAAAAAGAATAGCTGGGAATGGGATAGACCTCTTCGATCCCAAACACATCAGAGGGTCGGCGTCCAACATAGATTTTGATGAGGAAAACCACGCAAGCAGCGTCGGCTAAAACACCTGTTTAGATAAATGATACAATAGTTGATAAGGCAGCATGGAAAACTTCTATCAGTTACCAAATACAAGACCATTCGTAATACGATTAGTCTTTCCCCCCCTTCCCCCACCACCACCACCACCACCACTAGTTTACAAGATAGATTGGACCATAGCGCACTGAGCATGCAGTAAGCATGGAAATTACACTATACAAATACAGCTTTAAAACAAAGAAATACCAAAAAAGAAAGCTTTAAGAAAAACAAAGCTTAGATTAAGCATAGTTGTATCAGTAAGTTTGGATCATTCATGTAATTAAATTTGTAATAGACTTAGACTACAATAAAAAAAAAAAAACATTTATAAACATATAAAATGGGGGATCGACCTGAATTCGAACTCAAGGCTCAAGCCTTCACATGCTTTTTAAGTTCAATACTTTAGCCACTCTGCTTGTGGAAAGCTTATGTACGTTGAAGATTGTAACGTTATTTATTGTTTCCAGAGTCTCGTCCTATTTTTCATTCTATGTTCACTAAAACTTCGAAGACGATCTATAAAGGAGATAATTCAGCTTATGCTAACACTGCATTCCAGTACAAATTATTTCCCTTGTTTGAGATACCAAACAAAATAATTAATTACCATAGCTAATTAATTAAATGGTTATTTTTTTATTGATTCGTGTGTTGTCAGGTAAAATAAATAATTGTGCAAAATTTGCTTGACCCAAGATTGGACATGGGGGAAATAACCTGTACAGACAGACAGACAGACAGACAATGTGAGTTGATATAAGCTTTGTAAAAGTGGTCAATATAGATAAATCAATACTTAGACGAGTGATAACTGACCTGCCAGTGTGGCGAACCCTGAAATGATCTTCGGTATGACAGTCATACATTTAGTGATGCGACAGCAGCAGTCAGCACACAGCATGACAAAGTTGAGAATCAGGCACAACGAGGCAAAGGAAATGGCCACAAACAGCAGGATATAGATGGCGATCGTATATCCTGTTGATTACATACAAAAAAAATTGTAACAGATAAAATGATTAACATTTTCAATATAAATATTTATAAATTCGTTTTTTCATTTTTTATAACTAAGACAAACGCTTGACTTTCTCAACCACAAAATTGCCTGTTATCATACGAAATGTTATACAGGGATGAATTTCAGCTCCTCCTTTGTGGTTTAAGGTGGAAGATAAACATATTTCTAATTTTCTTTTGAACTCGAAGATGGCCATGAAGTCCATTATCGCTTAAAAAATCTTATTATTTTATAAAAAAAAAAAAAAAGCGGCTACTTCAAAAAAAAAAAAAGGGAGATAATTACGTCCTACGCGTATAGCCATGCATATTAACCAATGACTTAAGTTCTGTCAAGTCACTGGTTTTCCTGGATGTCTCATTCGATGCTCTAATATCACTAGGGAAAAAGGAGCATTTCTACAAATTTGTACATAGCATGGATAAGTTGTGTCCACTACAGATAGGCCTGCTTCTTCTCTCAGTCTTTTGTTAGCTCTGCATTCTTTCATGCTCTGACTCCGAAATTAGCGGCTTCGAGTCTAGATGAGCGGTCGAGAGCTAGTGTCAATAAGCAAGTGTCAATAAGCAAGTGTCAATAAGCAAGTGTCAATAAGCAAGTGTCACTATCATTCTTGGAAATAATGATAGGCCTGACGTAATAAATTAGACATTACATTTTTTCACCCCCTTCAAGAAAAAAAAAGGGAGAATATGAGATTTTTTTTAGTCATGTTGAAGTCACTCAAAATCTAACTAATCACATCGCCTTGGCATCTTTTATCTAGGTTACAAACGTTACGCTCGTTTAATATCTACCGTGACTGCTAGTTCTAGTCAATAGAATTGAGCTTTGATAGTCATTGGTCTAGTCTCTCAAACTGTTTTGTTTAAACCCATAGACAATAACTGTCTAGGTCTAGACCATGGATTTATCTGTAGGTTGGGACCCCCTTGGGGGTCAATTGACGATTTGCCAGAGGTAGCCTAAGACCATTGAAAATAAGAATTGTTATTGTCTATTCTTCTATTGCTGTATGTGTGTGTGTGTGGGGGGGTGGAACGCGGCAGAGTGAGGGATTGTAAAAAAGGGGTCGCTGAGCATAAAAGGTTGAGAACCGCTGGTCTAGACTCTAATTTTAACTTGATCTCTGACCTTTCCCCCCTCCCCCAAAATATAAAGTAAAAAGTCTAATTTCGATAGTCTATTATGATGTAAATACATGTGTAGGCCAAGTCTAGTATGTGATCATTACTTCTGACGCCACAAAAAAGTTCCGGTGAAAATTTAACTGCTTTGCATATGCCTGAAAAATTACGTCAGAAAACCATCAATTACTAAGTTATTATTGAAAATAAAATAAAAAGCATAATAATTTAATTTACTGTAAATCAAAACATATATTATATCAAAAATTATCAAAGCCATCGGGGTTTCCATTTAAGGGTGTCTTTTTTTGGCGCTTGTGTTGATTTCGATTGGGGACACTCAACTCTCTGAAATGCGGAGAAATGAATAAGACTTTTTTTTCGTTTTTGTTGAAACTACTGTGTAGACGACCCTGGATACCCTTTAAAGGGATCAAAGGAATATAGTATCTATTTCGAAAATTAGGCTTACCAGATTTATCTCCATCGTACGGTGTTCCGACATACCGGTTATAGTTGTAATCATAATAATAACTGACTTCTCCGCTAAAATAAAAATTGCTATTAACGACTCTGTACCAGCCGTACGTCGCCAGACCAGTAGAAAGTAGAGCTATTGCGATCAGATACAGGAAGAAGCTGCTGAGAAGACGACACAAATATTTCGCCATTCTTTTTCTTTCACAGTCTGGATTTAAAACCAAAAAAATATATAAATATTAAATTACAAATATATAGCAAAGTAAAGATTGAAAGGTAGAATATATTTGATTATTAAAATTATATTATCATTGATCCAATCTTTAAAAAAGCATTATAGAATTGTATTGCATCTAGTAACTATTAAATAGTGTATTTAAATATTTGCTAATAGATATAAATATATGTGTGTGTTACAATCAAAATACCTTTAGTAATAATCACTGCATTTAGAAAACCTTCATAAAAAAAAGACTGAAATGTAAAATAGCACTTAACTATAATCTTTAAATACAAAAACAAAATCTAAAAAAATACTCAGAAAGACACAAAGATAAAGACACATTCCTTGTTCCAAATGATAGGACAAATGTGTACCAATGCTCCTTCTTCCCTAGTGCTATTAGAGCATGGAATAGCAAGTGACATGATCAAAGCGTATTGAGAAAACTAAAAATCATGAAATATCACTAAAAAAAAATAATCGTTAGTTAATATGCATGACTAAATGTATGGCGCGTAGGACTTAATCATCTTCTTTTTTGAAGTAACGTCGGTCAGACTCTTATAACCGCCACTCATTGATCAGGGAACATGAAATGCACCAAGATACCTCTATGTAGTCGCTGAATGAACTCTTTATGTTGTCTGTTGTATTTATGTGTATTTTTCTGCTGTGTTGTCTTTATATGAGAAAAGAGTCCTTGTAATCACAACAAATTTCCGTAAGGATCAATAAAGCAGTCTTAGTCTTAGTCTTAGTATTATATAAGATAAGATAAGATAATTGATAGAAATACCTTTAATGTAAGCTTTGTTCTAAATAAAATATTTTTCTTCATATTTTTCTTGTTTACAAACATGCACGCAAGTATTTACGTGTGTAGTAAATTATTAAAGTGTGTACGAAAAGTTGTAAGTGCTCATTCTACATTTAGACGCATCGGAAGCCGAAAAGTAGGAAGAATGTTTATATATGACTATTTTTAGATTTTTTAAAACTGAAATGATTGTAGAATTCAAGCCCCTAAATTACTCTTAAGAATAAGATGTAAAACTTGAACCTTTCTGTACAGTAATGCAAAAATAAAAAAAAACTTTTCGCCCAAAGTAAAGACAATATTTAGAAAAAGATAACAATAGAACTAGACATGTTTTAAAGTGAACCCCCAGGGCTCAAGAAGTAGAGAAAGACTAAAAAGAACGTGTACAAGATGAAGCCGAGAGGAAAGAGCTGGGAAAGTCATTAAAAAACTAGCAAGAGACCGTGGAGAGTGGCGTGTTTTAACAGAGGCCCTAAGTTCCATGTGGAACGCAATGTAAAGATGATGACGAAACTAAATATTATGTATTTCTTTCTACTTCTCTCTATCTCTCTGTCAATAAATAAATGTAAAAAAATAAAAATAATATATCAATATACACTTTATACCGTAGTAACGAAAGACAAAGATGACCAAATATCAACATAATAGAAACAATAACACGAGAAACTAGTGAAGTCAAAGAAGTGAATTTTAATACAAATAACAATCTTTTAATAACTAAACTTTCACTTACTTGTATTTAAAGTTCATAAGTCTTACAAACTACTTATTAGTTTTGTAGAACATGCATTGCCACTCCCAGCGGTCTTATAGCATTACTCTTGATTGCGAGAATGAGCCTTCCAGTGGGGCTATACTTTGCAGTAAACTGTAAGCAAAAGTGAGGGGGGGGGGAGACTGAATTACTTAGAATTTTTTAGACTAAAAATAAAAAAACAAAATAATATTGTAAAAAAAAAACTCGTCACATATGCATGAATGACGTTCTCACGACAAAGGATATACCTGGTCAAAATTAAATACATATATAAAGATCCGGTTCCGCTTAAGAACAGGTAGATCTAGTTGTCTGGAGCATGTATAGTCGAAATCAATGTCAGTTCCGAAATCATATATTATATATACAGATCTTGGGCGTAACCAAAGGGGGTTTGGGGTTCAACTCCTCTCCCCCCCCCCCGAAATGAAATCCTTACTACGCCCATGATATATATATATATACAAGGCTTGTCTTTGAGTCCAAAGATTAGTGAGGAACGCAAAGGAAACTATAAATATATATATTTATAGTTCGTTGTATTGGGCGGGGGGGGGGGGGACTAAGTGACTAGCACTGAAAATTTTTATCAAAGATAGGAGAATTCGTGCAATACGTCGAAATCACTCTCTTGCCCTAAAGCCCATCCTTTTCCAGAAGCATACATACATACATACATACATGCATACACACATACAAACATACATAAACACAAAAAATACATACATACATACATACATGCATACATGCATACAACTGAATGTAACAAAAACTAAAGAATTTATAATAGATTTTAGAAAGAAAAAACAAACTATACGTGAACTGCAAATAAACACTACATCTATAGAACAAGTAAAGGCATATAAATATCTAGGCATTATCATCAACAACAAGCTTTCATGGGAAGACCACCTTGGAACTCTGACAAAGAAAACAGCCCAGCGACTCTTTTTTCTATACAAACTCAACAGTTTTAAATTAAATAAGAAGATCCTTGAGACATTTTACGGCGCGACTGTACAAAATCTGCTAACATACGGAATAAGTTGTTGGCAAGGCAACGCCTCATCTAAACTGTTGCAACGTCTAGAAAACATCATTAAAAAAGCATCAAAAATTACACTCACAACATTACCACATTTAAAGGAACTTTTTGAACAAACGTGCCTAAGAAAAATCGAAAAAATCTTGGAAGACAACGGCCACCCGCTCCATCAGAACTACGCCAGGTCGTCGCGAAGTGGGCGACTGCTGTCAATCAAAACAAGAACGGAGCGGTACAAAAACTCGTTCGTACCTCACTCGGTCAGACTTTATCACCGCCACTCATTGATCAGAGAACATGAAATGCACCAAGATACCTGTGTGTAGTCGCTGAATGAACTCTTTATGTTGTCTGTTGTATTTATGTGTATTTTTCTGTTGTGTTGTCTTTATATGAGAAACGAGTCCTTGTAATCACAACAAATTTCCGTAAGGATCAATAAAGCAGTCTTAGTCTTAGTCTTAGTCTTAATACATACATACATACATACATACATATATACATACATACATACATACATACATACATATACATACATACACATAATGTTGTTTTTTTAATTTTTGCTTTTTTCCCCTACATTTTATCAACTGTTTAAACAATCAGTACTTACTTTACTGTTGGTGTTGTTATTTTGAAGTCTGTGCTAGACACGCGAATTTCCTTATTCATCTATATTATTACTGAAAGTAGAAAACATACGACATTTTCTTTGTCATCCGAGTTAAGCCAATGAGACAAAGAAAACGTTTCAACACGAAACGTTGTACCTTTTGACTTGGTGCCCCCCCCCGCCCAACCAGCTCAACAAATCGATAATCTGTTTAAGCCCAACTCTGTTGTATACAGTTCTTTGAAATCCTTTATTCACTTTCTGTTCATTCATTTGCATATCTCCCTGTGTGTTGCAGCTCAGAAAGCTGACTGTTTTTTTTCTAAGTCTTAAATGTAAATCTTAATGCTGGTGAAAGATTGAGAGTTTTGATTTAAATCTCGAACTACTCGGCGTACTATAAAGCAACCCAAATGTTTAGTTATTTAACTGTGAGTGTTGAAACAAATAATGAATAAAAATTACACGCAACATACGATTGCAGTCTAGACACTAGGGTACAGTGAGTTGTAACAGAAGAAAGTTCAGAGAATATAATGAGACATTGATTTCGTCGATGACTTGAACCACCACCGTCACATGACCTGGCTCAAACTGTACTTGGTCTCTCATATTCCTCCCCCCCCCTCCCCAAAAAAAAAAATGAAACACAGGTCGTAAAATATTTGCATAGATTATTGGACATCATTTTTAACGTCGACCCTGAGAGCCGTGTCCCTCTAATTTGTTCGTAAAAACTTTTGCCCAAACCTTGCTGTGAGCTGCGTTACTGTTAGAAATCTGTGTGGTATTTGTACATTATTATTTGTTGGAGCTGATATATGGGCCAGTACCCATATATAGTAGTTATGGCGAGTTAACATAAGATTATATCCCCTGACTGAGTGATACTTAAGCCACGGCAATGATGCACTTTCAGTGCTCTACTTTCGCAGCGTGTTTGACGCCACAATTGAAGCAGCCGGCAATCATCAGGAGTATTGTACACCACAAGGAAAAATGAATAATTTGGAATAGGATTTAACCCAGCCCAAGATTGGAGGCGGACTTTAAATTCAATCCATTTCCCATGGCTCCGCTCACAGAATTTGGTGAATGTAGATTGCCATTTTAAAGGAAAAGGAGAGGTTTGGTTAGCCCCTTTGGTTACAGTCTTGGACTTTGGTGACTATCGATTGCTTTAGTTTTATATATATATATATATATATATATATATATATATATATATATATATATATATATATATATATATATATATATATATATATATATATATATATATATATATATAATATATATTGTTACGACCCTATTGGCGGCGCAAAAGGGTTAACTCAGGCTCAGCTGACACACACGTGAATCACTCAGGTCAGCGGGGCCATGGACAAGGGACAGTACTACGATTACACGATTACACGCAAATATGACCAATGTTATGGTGATGTGATCGAAAGCCTGCGTGTACGAGTGACACAGTGTGTAGGAAAGCGGCAGTTCAAGACCGGAGAGCGTCGAGACCGGGACTGTTAGTCGGCTATGAAGTCGGTCCTGGTCGAGTCCTCATGTGTTGATGTACAAGTCCAGAAAGAGAGACAGTAGAGTTTTGTACGGTGATGTACAGAGTGACATTTCAGTTGTTGATGTGTTTGATGCCAATTGTCTAGTATTGGCTGTTATCTACTTATTCACTCATTATTAAAGTACCCGATATTGTGGAGCTCTTGTTGTCAAGTTCTTGATGTGTTGATGTGTTGTGTTGAGTTTTAGCAGTGTTTACAGAAGGCCTGATGATTAGGAGAGAGAATCGTAACACTGGTGTCTTGAAGTGGGATTTCCTATGGCTTCTGTAAAACTGCTAGATGAACTGAATCTGAAAGAACTGAAACAAGAGCTGAAATGGCGAGGATTGAAGTACTACGAAAGGAACAACGAAACTCTTAAAGAACGTCTCCGGCAAGCCCTGGTGGATGAAGAGGAAGATCCGAACACGTTCCTCTTTGAACTCGAACCTGATGTGGTAGAGCTCTTGATCACATTTCAAAAACAGATGTTGGCTGGCTTTCAGAATGTGATCAAGGGTGACTCGCAGAAAGAGACAGGTGAAGAAACAAGAGAAGAGACCAATAGCTCAACCAACACTTTTGCTGTAGACGTACCTGATCTGAGTGCCTCCATCAGCCAGACAGAACATGACAACGTTGTGTCTTTCCCCAAGCTCGTAGCTGAGGACATTAAAGACATCTGTCAATCTGCCAGTGTTGATGGGAGGAACTCGAATCCTGGTGGCTGCACCCAGCTGTTTGGCAAGAACTTTGTGTGTCGAGCTTTGCAGGGAGAACGCCAACTCCAAGGAACCCATCGGCAAGGTCTGCACCCAGCAGACGTTTGTCCAGCTGACGAGACCAGAGTGAGAAGCCCTGGTGATGGTGAAGTAAGTGAACTGGAGCCTGATGCTGAAGATGAGGGACCTTCGCAAGTGGAGTTCTGCCAACTTGCTCCACTAGTTTGCCCTCCGGGCAAGCCTGAAGATGATGTTAGCCACAATGTCCCCTCCTGTGAACCTGAAACCCAAACCCCAAGTCTTTCTCTTCAAAGCCCTATGAAGAGACCTGTTAGACCAACGATCTTGGTGACCCCTGTCCTGACATATCCCTCCCCATGTGTTAAGTGGCTGCTCTCAGTAGTGAGCGACCAAAGAAGGCGACGTTTGCTGAGTCCAAAGTGCAGTGCGATGCAACCAAGACGTCAGTGCAACCAGGTGAAGGTCAACTGGAGCAGGAGAAAGAGACATACGCTGACTACAACACAGATGGCTCCATCGAGATGGCAATATAAGCCCATTGTCGCCCCCACCGATAGACCTCCTCCTGCATCGATTCATCTCCACTGCCCATGTCGTGTGATAGATTTTGTCCGGGACGGACAAATCTGAGAAGGGGGCAGTGTTACGACCCTATTGGCGGCGCAAAAGGGTTAACTCAGGCTCAGCTGACACACACGTGAATCACTCAGGTCAGCGGGGCCATGGACAAGGGACAGTACTACGATTACACGATTACACGCAAATATGACCAATGTTATGGTGATGTGATCGAAAGCCTGCATGTACGAGTGACACAGTGTGTAGGAAAGCGGCAGTTCAAGACCGGAGAGCGTCGAGACCGGGACTGTTAGTCGGCTATGAAGTCGGTCCTGGTCGAGTCCTCATGTGTTGATGTACAAGTCCAGAAAGAGAGACAGTAGAGTTTTGTACGGTGATGTACAGAGTGACATTTCAGTTGTTGATGTGTTTGATGCCAATTGTCTAGTATTGGCTGTTATCTACTTATTCACTCATTATTAAAGTACCCGATATTTTGGAGCTCTTGTTGTCAAGTTCTTGATGTGTTGATGTGTTGTGTTGAGTTTTAGCAGTGTTTACAGAAGGCCTGATGATTAGGAGAGAGAATCGTAACAATATATATAGGAATTCGTTGACTGTAGTTTGCTTTAGTTTTATTTTGAACAGTGGCAATGCTGAGCCAAGTGATGGTTGTACATTAAATTTTCCCCTTACAATAAAAAAATTAAAGAAAAAAAAAAAGAGTCTCAAAACTGACCCCCCCCCCCCCCCAAGCTCTTTGCTGGGCGGAATTTCATTTCGATCGACTGAGGGTGTTAGAATCCAGTAGCTCCCCATGGCCACGGCCATGACTCAAATTCAAGAAATAAAAATAATTCATCATGTAATTGGTACGTAACTCGAGTTTTATTTTTCATATTAATGGGTGAAATAAACAGCAGTATTAACAAATAGCGTACAGAGAAAAAACTAGATATTAATATATAAACTATAGCGACTTTCATGTTATATTAATTGTAGAACAATATATTATTTACAAAGTTGTAGTCACTTTTATGAATTAAGATGTGCGACTGAGTGGCGAATACCGCTTCGCTACATGGCGTAGGGGCCCAAGCTCAAAACCCATTTCGAGCTGAGTTGTTTTGGCTGAGCTGTCTAAACACAACACAACACAAATATACGCGTTTTACCACAAAAGGTCAAACTCCCCGGACCCTTAAATGATGGCATATTTATAGCTACGCCACTGCCTCCCCTCAAGGGTACACAAGGTAGATTGGACCAGGACATATTAAGCTTCATGTAGCATGAAAGATATGCTGTAGAACAGTAATGATAGGTCCGTCAATCATTCAATTAGGGCCCTTAGAACTATAATATAGATTTCATAGCAATTGCAGTGCTTTGTTGTTGAATTATACAACAAAAATGTATCACAATGTATATAGATTAAAATAATACATATATAAAATAGATTACATAAAGATGTTATCACATTTGGGGAATGTAAAGCTACTTGTAGACAGACTTGATGTTCGTGAGATTCTATTTCACTATATCTTTATCGTACTGGCCATGTAGGAACATTAGTAAGTCTTTCGAGATTTAAACAAACAATAAGAAAAAAAAAGACGAATGAAAGGTACAAGTGAATAAATACATCTATGAATACATAAAAAAGAATTATGTATTGATGTTAACATAACTTTTTTTAAAACAAAAATGTCTAAGAAAAATCGGAAAAATCTTGGAAGACAACAGCCACCGGCTCCATCGTAACTACGTCAAGTTGTCGCGAAGTGGGCGACTTCTGTCAATCAAGACTAGAACAAAGCGGTAGAAATTATCGTTCGTACATTTCTTGGTCAGACTATATCAACGCCACTCGTTGATCAGGAAACATGAAAAGGATTAAAAGGCCTGTGTGTTGTCTCTCAATGAACTCTTTATGTTGTGTCTGAGTCTGTCCTGTTTATGTGTCTGTTTCTGTTGTTTTGTTTTTATATGAGAAAAGAGTCCATGTAATCACAACACATTTCCATAAGGATCAATAAAGCAGCATAAGTCTTAACTCTTTCTCTCCGTAATTATTTACCATATTCTGGTGGAATCAACGCTGATATCGTCAGTTAGGAGAGAAAGAGTTAAATAAAAAAAATAGTATAAATAACTTCCAGACTTCGCGATCTAAGGGGCAGATGATCTCTTTTTATGGCTACGGTTAATGATAGTATCATCTTGCCTGTAAAACAACCTTTAATTATCAAAAAAAAATATGGTATCTATTATAGTTGGGTGAACTTAGAAGAGCCCTAAAAATACGCAAAGACCTCAGATAGTTTCAAAAGAGAAATTCAAATTGGAACTTATTAAGAAAATCTATAGAAAGCTAGAAAGTTAATAAGGTCTTGATTATTAGAGACTTTTTTCGGGATTAATACCCAGTCCGACTTTATAAATATATATATATATATATATATATATATATATATATATATATATATATATCAGTATGATTCAATCTGTATACATAGACAGTGAAAAAAAATATTAGGTAGTTTTCTAAAAAAAGACTAAATGGACTATTTATTTTTATATGTCTACAGTAAAAGCAAAATCTATTACAATCACATTTCTTCAGATTATTTAGCAGCCTTTTTCACATCGACCAGAGATGTTTGTGTCGCGCTAGTGGCCATAAAAATTTTGGTCTGAACCTGGCTGTAATTTGGAGGGACGTTGGTGTAAACTGGGGTCGGGGTAGTGAAGACCATTTGTTGGGGCTGATAGAAGGGTGCTGTACCCGCGTACCCATTCGCGTTAACATTAGGTGCCATCCCCTGACTCTGACTCCAGAAGCCACGACAATAACGCCTTTTTCAGAGTCTTCCACTTTCGTAGCGTGCTTGACGCCGGAAATGATGCATCCGGCAACCATCAGAAATATACCAGTCACTGCCACAAGGAAGAAGGAATAGCTTGGTGTGGGTTTGAACCCAGATCCTAACTTCGCTTTGTAGTCGACGTAGATCATAATTAGAAAAACCACGCAAGCCGCATCAGCTAACACACCTGAGGATAAAATAATCCTTACTTTAAAACATTGCATACATTTAAATATTTACCTTCATTTTTATACTATTCCTATCTTTTTTGGCGCGACTACCGGCAGACAATAGTTACAACGGTTAATATGCTTGCTTTATATTTTAGGATCTTTTTTTTTTTTTTTTTTTTTCACATTTCTGAAAAGTGTCTTTATTTTATGACAGAGAGTCACTCCAATGCAATCAAAGTAGAAATGTAGACGATGTGAAACATTCAGACGCCCAGTCGTAGAATCGAAAAACTATTTTACGAATGGACTAATGTGTAATATACTCCATCTAGTCACAGGCCTGAAATTGACTATCTAGTCTGAGTAAGGTTGTTGCGAACTCCGAGGATCTCGTGATATGGCACTACACTCTTATCCTACTTTTGGAGATAATGGATTAAAGTCATCTAAGCGCCATTGTGGTCCTGTTTTGGATTATCTCTTTTGTGAGGCGCTATTTGGGGAGAAGAGACATCTAATCCTTCAACGCCATGTCGACTCCATGCAAGAGTCGAGACCAATCGTTATAGAAGACCTCAACACTGGGCTGCAACGTCACAACCTCTGGGCAGTGGAGACCAATAGCTGTTTGCAACGTCGTACGTTGCAAAGAGTTGTAGGTCTCCACTGCCCACTGGTTGCAAAGGGCAAAATACAGTCATCAGAGGTATATTCATGAAGAGTAGCAACATAATGAAAGAAAACTGACCTGCCAGCGTTGAAAACCCTGCGATGATCTTTGGGATGACAGTCATACATTTAGTGATACGACAACAGAAGTCAGCACAGAACATGATACAGCTTAGAAGGCAGCACAGAACATGATACAGCTTAGAAGGCAGCACAGAACATGATACAGCTTAGAAGGCAGCACAAAGAGGCAAAGCTAATCGCTATAATAAGTAGTATAACTATTGCTGTAATGTAGCCTGCAAAACAAAGAAAGTTTTTATTCAAATCATATTCCAAAGTCCATAAAATTGTTTCTTATATCTTATATAATACAGACGTTACTTCAAAAAAGAAGATGATTACGTCCTACGCCTCATGCATTTAGTCATGCAAATTAACCAAGTTTCAAGTTTCAACAATCATTTATTGCTCCTAGTAAAAGATAAATCAATTAAAAACAAGTCTACAAAGACTCAAAATCGGCCCCCAAAGTGGTCCACCCAGGAAGGTACAAAGGCAGGTTTCAATATTTTCAGAAAGAATATCCGAATGAAATTCTTGCAAATGTAAATGACAGAGAAGAATGGAGAAAGAACGTTGACAGATCTTGTGTGGCGCCCCAACAGTCCAGCAGACCAAGGGATAGGTGAAAGTGAAGAAGTACGATGTAAACCTGGCTAAACTAATGTCCAATAATGATTATCTAATTGATCTAATTGTTCTGTAAATGATTAATCTCTTATTCAAAGCCTCAGGATAAAAAAAAAACATTTCAGTTAAATAAAATATATATTTAGAAAATTATCCCCTTTCTTTAGTTCAGTGTTCTGCCGTACGGTGAAAACGAAGTTGTTCACATCATGTTTCGAAAAACAGCCCATTAATTGTTGTTGTTTATTATGTTCCACTTATATGCATGCTAAATAGATTTTTCTCTTTTAAAAAAAGTTGTTTTTTTTCGCAAATATAGTAACTAGTTTGACAAAACTTACTTTTAACTTGGCAATACAAATGAAAAAATAAAATATTTTTTGACAAAAATCTAAAACTGTTTGATAATTATGTCCAAAATATGGTAAACAGTTGTACCCTTTTCTAAATAGCTTCCCGAACAATAGTCAATTAATATTGATAGTCAATAGTTGTAAAAATGGTGAATTTTTATGAAAATTTTAAAAATTAAATTGTTCGCTATTAGAAAAAAAAAAGTAGCCGTTGCTTTGAATGGTCTAAAATATCATGATGTCGGATATTCAAAATCTTTTCTAGTTTACGAGATCTAAACGGTACGGACGAACGGACGGACAGACAGACCACATAAAGCTAATAGCGTCTATTCCCCTTTCGGAGGTCGCTAAAAATCGAATGATTGGTTAATTAAACAGGGGTTATTATTTTTTTAATCGAAAAATGAAATAAATCTTACAGTACTGAGAGTTGCGGCTGTAAATGTGAGGTTCTTCCCACTTAGATTACCTTTTATATTTTGCTTGTTTATAAAGTCTATACCAAAATCAGTCCTTTTTAAACTACATTCCTAGTCTACAGACATCGTATTGTTCGTATAGAAACTTTCACTTACTATTTCACTTACTATTTCACTAACAATTTTACTAGCTATTTCACTTAGCATTCAATTACTATTTCAGCTACTTTTTCACTTACTATTTCACTTAATATTTCACTTACTATCTTAATTACCAGTTCACTAGCTATTTCAATTACTATTTCACTTACTATTTCAATTAGTATTTCACTAACTATTTCACTTAGTGTTTCAATTACTATTTCAATTACTATTTCACTAACTATTTTACTTACTATTTCACTTACTTTTTCCGTTACTATTTCACTAACTATTTCAGTTGCTAGTTTACTTACTATTTCTAATTCCATTTCACTTACTATTTCACTTACTATTTCACTTACTATTTCACTTGCTATTTCACTTGCTATTTCACTTACTATTTCACTTACTATTTCACTTACTATTTCACTTGCTATTTCACTTACTATTTCACTTACTATTTCACTTACTATTTCACTTACTATTTCACTTACTATTTCACTTGCTATTTCACTTACTATTTCACTTACTATTTCACTTACTATTTCACTTACTATTTCACTTACTATTTCACTTGCTATTTCACTTACTATTTCACTTACTATTTCACTTACTATTTCACTTACCATTTCTATCCACAGTATCGTCGGCAGAACTTCTTCCATTAAAACTAAAAGAATATCCGTAATATTCAAACCATCCCTCAGTAAGGAGCCCTACAAAGAGTAGTGCCACTGCTGTCAAATAGATGACAGAGCTGACAATCAAACGGCATTTGTACTTCGGCATGGTTAACTGTCCTCTTCAATCTAGGTCAAGAGATTTTTAAAACTCTACAAAAATGGAAATGCAGACAAATGGTTAAAGTAAAGTGTATGTATTAACAAGGTTAGGTAGAAAGAATGCAATTTGAAAAGTGCTAATTCGAATCCTAATATATGACTGTTCTATAGTTTCTTTATCTATCAATTCACTGATCAATCAATCAATCAATATATATATATATATATCATGGGCGTAGCCAGGATTTTTTTTCGGGGGGGGTTTGGGGGGGGATTTTTTTCTCCCCCCCCCCCACGACCCCCCCCCCCCGCGAAATTTTCTTTTTACATGTATTTATGTGTGTGTGTGTGTGTACATAATCTTTATTGCATTCTGACTCTTCATTCTTTCGGAAGACGTTTATTGTGCCCTAGAATAGGTTCTTCCATGAGTTAGTGGAAAAATTGTAGATTCCCCGCAAATACTAGCAAGGGGGTCTGGGGGAGCGCTAGGAGCTCCCCCAGCTTGGTGCGAAGCCCCGCCGCCAAGCACTATTTCTGGTATTGAAAGCCAACAAAATGCATATTCTGAGGTATCTACAGTGCATTTTCCTGCTATTAAAAAGTTTTATTTCAAAAACCTAATGTGCTATCCTTACTGACTTAGACCCTCCAGCGCCGTTTGGCGCATTTGCTGTCAAGCTGTTTCCATAAAATTGTAGATTCCCTACCATTACTAGCAATGGGGTCTGGGGAGCGCTAGCACGGGGCGAAGCCCCGCCGCCAAGCACTATTCCTGGTATTGAAAGCCAACAAAATGCATATTCTGAGGTATCTACAGTGCATTTTCCTGCTATTAAAAAGTTTTATTTCAAAAACCTAATGTGCTATTCTTACAGACTTAGACCCTACCGCGCCGTTCGGAGCATTTGACGTCAAGCTGTTTCCATAAAAATCTGTCACTGGTAATGTCTAAAGCCTCTTCCCACCTGCCATGAGGACCTCAATGAATGAGTGGCGTCAAGTTGTACTAGGATATCATTGCAACTCTTCTTATGCGTAATCCATTTTGTCGGAGAACATGTCCCGCAAACCTCATGCGTCGCTCTCTCACAATCTTACTAAAGGGTCGACTCCCAGTTCGGCATAGGATTTCCTTGATTTAAACCCGATCTCTATAACGGACTTCTAAAATCTGTCTTAGCCATCTTTGTTGAGCCACTGTACATTTAGTATTATTCAATTTCGGCAGATGACTATTCACTGCAGTTTATTAAGGGAGCCCTGCCACTGATAAAAATGTGTAACCATTCTTGAATATGCTCTTGGAATTAAGTGACTGTAGTTTGCTTTAGATTTTATATCCAAAAGAGAATTTTTTTCGTCAAAATCATCTGTTGGGGGTTTTCCACCTCAAAATGCTCTGTAGGGGGATCTTAAACTCAAAACCATCTGGAGGTGTTTTAAACTTTAAACAAACGCCATCTGTAGAAGAGGGGTTTAAACTCAAAACCCCCGATTGGATTGGCTACGCTCAAATAATTTTAGTGTGTAATTTGCTTTTTTTTTTATATTGAAGAGGTATTTTTAGCATTAAACCCCTCTGAATGGGGGTTTAAACTCAAAACCCCTTTTGGCAACGCTCATAGCATTTTGAGTGCGTAATTTGCTTTTTTTCTTACACTGAAGATGTATTTTTTAGCCTCAAACTCTTCTGGCGGGGGGTTTAAACTCAAAACCCCTTTGGCTGCGTTCATAGATTTTAGTGTGAGTAATTTGCTTTTATTTATATTGAAGAGGTACTTTTTAGCTTCAAACTCCACTGGAGGGGAGTTTAATCTCAAAACCCCTTTGACTACACACAAAACATTTTGAGTGTATAATTTGCTTTGTTTTTATTATTAAAGAGGTATTTTTTACTTTCAAACCCCGCTGAAGTGGGGTTTAAACTAAAAACTAAGTCAAAACCCATTTAGCTACGCTCATAACATTTTGAGTGCGTAATTAACTTTTTTTTTATATTGAAGAGGGGGTTTATCGTAAATTTTGGAGGGGGTTTTAAAATAAAAATCTCCCTTAACTGTGCTCTTGGAATTAGGAGATTTTCGTTTGCATTTTTGTTTTGTTTTGTTTTATAGAAGAGGGGGGGGGTTAACTGCAAAAACCCCTAGTAGGGGGTTTTAAACTCAAAACCCCTGGTAGGGGTTTTTAAACTCTAACCCCCCCTGGTAGGGGGTTTTAAATTCAAAACCCCATTGGTTGTGCTGGGGCAATTGATGGTTTAGTATTAAAATCTCACCTAAAATAAACAAAATCAAAGCAAAAAAATCATTTACTAAATTCCGATCCCCCCCAAGGGGGGGGGATTTCATTTCGGGGGGGGTTTGAACCCCAAAACCCCCCCCCCTGGCTACGCCCATGATATATATATATATGTATATATATATATATATATATATATATATATATATATATATATATATATATATATCCTAATCTCTCTATCTATCTATTTATTTATTTATATGTATATGAGAAAAAATCAGTTTAAGATATATCTATAAAATTTACGTTTGATATTATGTGTAGTGCTTGAGATCATAGTTTTGTGTTGTCAAATATGTTTAAACCACAGCCCTGAGGAAACTCCTTTCAATGATTGCACAACATATATATACTCCTTTCTCTGGAACTGGCTGGTGCAACAAAATGCACATTTAGGTACTAAAATAAAAAAGGTTCAAATGCGCATGACAATTTTTGTTTTTAAATTGTACCGTGGCAACATTTCCTGTATAAATGTTTTAGGAACATACTGGAAGTAGGGGCCAGGTGTTTTACTTTCTTGTTCAAGAAAAGCACTTTTCAATAAGGTGTAACTTCTAACCGTAAACAAGTACAATTTCGATACAAGCGTTGATTTTATTCTCTCCCCTCTCTCTCTCTCTCTCTCTTTCCTCTCTTCGGTTAGTACGAGCTCGTTTCATCTTTTTTTATAAACAAATGTATAATATCAAATAGTATTTAAAACAAGTAACATAAATTTGTTTTCTTTTAAAGATAATTTCTCCTTCAAAAGGGAGATAACTAATTGTAAGAGCGATTACTTTTCTCTCAACAACTTTTGAATAATATATTTAAAAAAAAACAACAACATAAAACCATTATAGTGGCTAATCAAGAACCGCGTTCATGGTAATAAAGATATAGCGCTGCTGAGCGGTAAAGTGCTTGGCTTCCGAACCCGGGGTCCTGGGTTTGAATCCTGGTGAAGGCTGGGATTTTTTTTTATTTCGGGATCTTAGGGCGCTTCTGAGTCCACCCAGCTCTAATGGGTACCTGACAGTAGTTGGGCAAAAGTAAAAACGGTTGGTCGTTGTGTTGGCCACATGACACCCTCGTTAACCGTGGGCCACATAAACAGTTGACCCTTACATCATCTTCCTTATAGATCACAAGGTCTAATATGGGAACTTTAATTTTTTTTTCATTAGCGGTGTGGTGATTGTGTTTGTATAGACCATTGTTGACAACACCTTATAGAACCTTGGTTGTAAGATGTGAGGATTTCTATGTTTATTTATTGTATTTATTATTATTCCATTGGTTGACTAGGTAAAGCGGGGTGACGGCCCTTGGGGTTTTGTTATTGTTGACAGAGGACCGGAGTTTTGTGATAGCGTAGTAGGAACCATTATAAGGCAGTTTGATAGTTAATGTATATTTAGGAATTCAGCCTTTGTTGGCGTTATCTACAGTTATAATTTATTCTTATTTCTTTATTAAATATTTCTTATTCCTAACGCATCCCTGGTGTTCTTGAAGTATTGCATATGTAATGTATACATGTCAAAGTCATAGGCTACAAATTCACAACAATCACAACAATGGTGGAGCAGCAAGTGTGTCAACAAGTTGACAGGTGAACTATTTCATCATTATAGTTGTTATCTATTATCTTCTGGTCAGCAGTAAGCTCTACTGACTTCAAATATAGAGCTGGGAAATCAAGTAACTCAGGGACTAAAAGGCTTGTCGTAAAGTATAAGAACAAACCTACGTCCATAAAATGGCCGAGAAAGTATACGGTGACCTACTAAAACTATATGAAACGGGGAAGAGTCTTGGCTACCAAAGAGAAGAATTGGACGAGTGGGTTGCTAAAATCATAAAACAGAATGAGGAGAGAGATGCTAGAATGGAAGAGAGGAAAGAAAGAGAAGAAGAAAGGAAAGAAAAGGCGAAAGTAGAAGAAGAAGAAAGGAAACAAAGGGCGAAAGTAGAAGAAGAAGAAAGGAAACAAAGGGCGAAAGTAGAAGAAGAAGAAAGGAAACAAAGGGCGAAAGTAGAAGAAGAAGAAAGGAAACAAAGGGCGAAAGTAGAAGAAGAAAAGGCGAAAATAGAAGAACGGAAGATGGCAATGCAGGAAGAAGAGATGAGATTTAAATGGAAACTAGAAGAGGACCAAGTAGCGGCCAAAATAAAAAGAGACGACGAGGAATCGAAGGCCAAAATTGCCGCAATCGAAAAAGAGAGTAAAGCAAAGGATGTAGAGGAGCAGGAAAATAGAGACACGAGGAAAAGAAACACGCCCCAAACAAAGAGACAAAAATTCGTGGAAGGCACGGATAAGATGGATGCATTTATCAACAGATTTGAAATGCTGATGAAACTTGAAAAAGAACCACAACACGAATGGGCCATACAACTTCTCAGTTTGGTCGGAGGAAAGGCCCTCGATGCACTACAAGTCCTAAGCGATGACGGGGTAGCAAACTATGCCATCCTCAAGAAAACATTACTTGATTTCTATCAATACAGCGAAGACGACTACCGACAGAAGTTTCATGAGCTAAAACCACCATCAGACGGCAACATGAAGCAATTTGTTTCTGATGTGAAAATAACGTTCGAAAAATGGGTTCAAGCGTCTGGAATTGAAGAATCGTTCGAGAATCTGAAGCAGTTTATCATCGTGGACAAAATCGTATCAACTGCTGGGAAGCATTTGTTTGCTTTCCTACAGGAAAGAAAACCGAGAAGTGTGGAGACCGTTATGGAACTGTGTCAAACTTATGTAGCAGCACATCCGGGCGAAATACTACAAAAGGTTGAAAACAGTGAAGAAATCGAATTTGCCGCCACAACAGTCCCTACAGCAGCACGATTTACAAGGAAAGAAACAGCACAACAACGTAGCCCACCACAAGACAGAGATATACAGAGATATACAGAGAGAGAACAAAATGATTATAGACCAAATCAGTCATCGGCCCAGAGAAATGAAGTGAGATGCTTTAACTGTAGGAAAATAGGACACATAGCGAAGTACTGTAGAGAGGCAAGGCGAAGAGAATACTGGAAGAATGATGTTGTAGCTCACGTAGGAGGCTTAGCAGAGAGTCTTTCACCGTACGTTACCCCTGCAATAGTTAACGGGAATCACATCCTTTCCCTACGCGACACAGGGGCCACGAAATGTGTACTTCTAGCAAAACTTGTGAGTCCCCATCAGTACACCAAAAGACAATGCAAAGTACAAGGTTTTGGAGGGCAGGTCAAAAGTTACCCGACCGCTATAGTACACATTAACTCCCCTTATTTCAATAAAACAGTTGAAGCTATAGTTGTTGATAATGGACCATTCGATTTGTTGATAGGAAATGTTCCAAACATAGAATTTCCAAAAGAGGCTCAGATCAACAGTTGGAAAGAATTGTATAACTGGAAGTTACCTCAACAAGATGATTGTATGCAGATGCAACAACAAATGGCACAAAACCCCAACCGAAAAGAAGTACAGATCCCTAGCCAGACAAGTCCTATAGAAACCATACAGCAAGTTGAAACCAGACAACAAAAATTGAAACGAGAACAGGAAAGTTCTGGCGATGACCTCCTGAACAGAACTAGAAGAGACGATAGTGACGAAACGCCTGGGGGTGACACTATGACAGAGAAATGCAATCCAGAAAAATTTCAAGAAGCTCAAAAGAAAGACCCCACTCTGACTAAAATTTTTAATTTGGCAAAGAAAGGAACAGTAGCAAGCACGAAGAGAAGTAAAAAAGAATTCATAATAAAACAAGGCACCTTAATTAGAAAATATACCGATCAAAGGGGTGAATTCAAACAATTAGTAACACCCAAGGAATACAGATTAATGATACTACAGCAAGGTCACGATCTATCAGTAGCTGGACATATGGGTCGCGCAAAAACAAAACAAAGAATCCAACACTCCTTCTATTGGCCTGGCATGGACAAAGATATTGCTAAATATGTGTCATCCTGCAAAATATGCATGGACATGAGGAAAAACAAACCGAGACCAGCTCCTATACAGAGAACAGATCTAGCATGTAGACCTTTCGAGAAAATTGCAGTTGATATTATAGGACCGACAGCCACAATGTCAAAAAGGGGTCACAGGTATATCCTAACAATTGTAGATTTCGCTACACGATGGGCAGAAGCATATCCTTTGAAAAAGGCTACAGCAGAAGAAACAGCTGGAGCTTTGCTGAACTTGTTCACTAGAATTGGGTTCCCGGATACTATCCTAAGCGATAGAGGGGTACAGTTCACAGCAAACCTTACTCGTCACATTACGAACACCCTAGGGATAAAGCAGTGTTTCACGACCCCCTACTGCCCCCAGAGCAATGGGGTCTGCGAACGACTAAACGGGACTGTAAAAACCATGTTAGAAAAGGCTTAAGTAGGTAGAGAAGAGGACTGGGACTTATTTTTACCTTGTGTACTTTTTGCATACAGGGAAGTTCCTCAAAATAGTACTGGGTTCTCACCATTTGAGCTAATTTATGGAGCGAACCCAAGGGGGCCGCTCCAAATATTGAAATCTCTACTCTACAAGAAGGATCTAGATGAAGATAGAAGAAACTCGCTAGAGGCCATAGTTAACCTTAGAGACCGAATAATTCGAGCTTGTCATATCGCAAAAGAATCACTCAACGACAAAGGAATAGAAACAAGACAAAGAGTGAATAGAAATAGGAGATTAAGAACATTTAAAGTTGGTGAAGAAGTTCGTGTGTTGCTACCAGATAAGAACAAAATGGAACTATCGTGGAGAGGGCCATTTAAAATCACAAGGAAAATGAACAATGTAGATTACGAGATTGAAGTCAATGGAAAAAAGAAAATATTTCACATTAATATTTTATCCCCATATCATTTGAGACCCAGTGAATTGATCAATGAAACCCATCAAGCAGAAACCATAAATGTTGCTATGATTTCTGAAGAAGATAATGATAATGAGAATACGCTACCTACATTCACAACAAATGCAGAAAACTGGACATGTGTAAAAATCGGCAACGTAGCGGAAGAGAAGAAAAACCAAATCAAGGCAATCCTACAAAAGTATGAGAAAGTATTAACCCACGTGCCGGGAAAGACAACAACCATAGCCCATGACATCACCACTACGGGAGACAAACCAAGAAAGGTAATCCGCTACAACTTGCCACTAAATTACAGAGAAGCGATTAGAAAGGAGATAGATGAACTTACAAGTCTGGGAATTATCGAAAGATCGAAATCCCCATTTGCAGCTCCAGTAGTAATGGTCAAGAAAAAAAACGGAGAAACCAGAATGTGCGTAGACTATCGTCAATTAAACAGCATTACAGATTTAGACGCAGAACCCATGCCCAACCCAGAGGACTTGTTTGCTACTTTAGCTAATGCCAAAATATTTAGTAAGCTAGACCTTGCAAAAGGTTACTATCAGATTCCAGTAGCCGAAAGTGCACGCCACCTAACGGCATTTTCTACTCCATTTGGACTATACCAATGGAAGTATATGCCATTCGGCCTGGTGAATGCTCCTGCAACATTCAACAGACTTATGAGAATAGTTCTGGCAGGCCATAAAAATGTGATCGCATATATGGATGATATATGTGTGTATAGTGAGAACTGGCAGGAACATGTGGAAGCTTTAGAGTCAATCTTGAACACCCTTCAACGACATGGTCTAACTGCTCGACCAAGTAAACTAGAACTTGCTACAGATACTATTGAATTTCTAGGCCATGACATAAGATATGGACAATTAATACCAAAGGGAAACACCATACAACGAATCCTAGAAATTGAGACTCCAAAGAACGTAAAGGACGTTAAGAGATTAATCGGTTTGGTTAACTTTTACAGGAAATACATTCCTAACTGTGCAGAAATGATGACACCCTTAACGGATTTGACAAAAACTAAGAACGGTAAAACGGAACGTAGGCAGAATAACACACAGAGGAAAATTGAGTGGGACCAACATTGCGAGGAATCTGTGCAAGAAATAAAACAAGTATTCCAATCGGAACCTATCCTACAACTACCAGACCTGTCAAAGACATTTACCTTAGCAACCGATGCGTCGTCTACGGGGATTGGAGCGTGCTTACTGCAGGAACATGAGGGCAATCTCCATCCCGTATGTTACATCAGCCGTAAGCTGACGGACACAGAGCAACGATATGCAGTTGTAGAAAGAGAATGCCTAGCCATCGTCTGGGCCACCGCTAAACTTGCTAGATATCTATTAGGCAAGTCGTTCATTCTCCAAACTGACCATGCACCCCTCAAAGCGCTGAACGGTCGCAAATTAAACAATGGAAGAATGGCCCGTTGGGCATTAAAACTGTCTGACTTTCAATATGACGTCAAACACGTGGAAGGGGTAGACAACGTCATCGCAGACACTCTGTCAAGGTTGGAAAATAGTGAGACCTTATAGTTGAGGAACTAAAAGAACGGTGTGAGGGCTGACCCCACATTGTGGAAATGGTGAGACTGTTACGCATCGACTTTCGTTATTGAGCCTCATAGTGGGGGACCTTAGAAAGAGCTTCATAAGACATATTCCACTGGCCTTAAGCCTGCAAAGTCAGTGATATCGAGAATGATGTTGAAGTTGTTGAATTGTTTAATGTACTCAGAGACGACCTAACTATAGACTAAATGTCCTGTTTTATAATTACGCTACTCTAAGGCTAAATGTAAAGAAATGAATGTGCTAATTCTTTTCTCTCAAATTGCCACCAGTCCTATCGACAACCCTGTTGATTTAAATTTGAATTGTTACATTCTTTTTCTCCTACATTAGTTGTCTTTGATGTGGAGAATTTAATTTGGTGATATTGTAACTAAGGGATGTATTTGGGAAATGTAGAATCGTGGATCTGTGTGTATTTTTTTTCTCCATTTCACTCTTTCTTTACGCTATTAATAAGTTATATTAATAGCTTATTTTGGTAAGGGGGGAATGTGGTGATTGTGTTTGTATAGACCATTGTTGACAACACCTTATAGAACCTTGGTTGTAAGATGTGAGGATTTCTATGTTTATTTATTGTATTTATTATTATTCCATTGGTTGACTAGGTAAAGCGGGGTGACGGCCCTTGGGGTTTTGTTATTGTTGACAGAGGACCGGAGTTTTGTGATAGCGTAGTAGGAACCATTATAAGGCAGTTTGATAGTTAATGTATATTTAGGAATTCAGCCTTTGTTGGCGTTATCTACAGTTATAATTTATTCTTATTTCTTTATTAAATATTTCTTATTCCTAACGCATCCCTGGTGTTCTTGAAGTATTGCATATGTGATGTATACATGTCAAAGTCATAGGCTACAAATTCACAACAATCACAACAAGCGGTTTTCAAGAACCGCGGCCACCCACCGACCCAATTTCCATGAATATGCAAGCAGAATAGGGGCATGGTAATAAAGATAGAACAATTATATTTTTACCTTTGTAGAGTCAACTGAAGAGTCTAATGTGTTTAAACGACAATCTTTATTTTACAAAACTTCAACTATTTCAATGTGTCTGATTTATAAAAAAATCATACACGTTATCTCTCCCAACACCCAATCTCTGATCAAGCTGAAATCTTACACATTTATTTCGGTTACTGACACCAAAAGAATCAATTTAAACAAGGTTACAAAGACAGTTTGTGCGGAAACAAACTCAAAATTGCTAGAGTCTTCACCAAGATTTGAACACGGGACTTCCGGTTTCAAGTTCTTTACCCCTCAGCCACAGCATTTCCATATATTCATTTAGCGTATAATTATACTTTTAAAAATAATAATTATTAACATTATCCATCATTCAAAATTAATAGCATGTTACATTTAATAAATTGTAGCTAAAAAAAGTATTGCATACTGTCACCTCTCTCATAGACTGTGACCTCTTAGGGTTTATTACCTACCTTGAACTATCCCTTAGCGACTTAGTCTGTTGAACCGTTGGGGCACCACATACGATCTGCTCATCCTCTCTTTATTGCTCTCTGTCTTAGATAGAATGTATTTCAATGACAGACCATTCGTTTGTGCTGTTTTCCTTTCCTGTTACTGTTCACTGCAGGAAGGTCTTTGCGAGAACTGAGTATCCTGTGATATAACCTTAGATTTTAAGCTTGCGTTTTTTTGATAGACGTTAGCGAGCCATCATGGAGTCCGATAGCTGTTTTACACATGTTTTAATCTCTTCATTAGAGATGCTTTCTTTGTAAGTGATACCTGGAATCTTTCTGTAGCATCTCAATTCTATTGCTAGGATCTTCCTTTCTAGATAAGCAGTCAGCGTCCAAGACTCACAAGCTCACTCACTCCCCATTGATATCAGACAGACAACATGCTACACTGCATTCAAGAAGAACATTAAGACCTATCTGTTTAAAACTTTTGTTTTAGATTAGTTTGTCATTTTAGCTCTCGTCTTTGCGTGTAATGTTTTGTGTGTAATGTTTTCACAGTGTTTCACATACATTTTGTTTGTTAACAGCGATCTGTAAATAAAATTATTATTATTATTATTATTATTATTAAGCATATAAGAATGAGGCGTGACCGCGGAGCACATCAGTCTATTTTTAGTTTTGTAAATGCAAATGGGATCAGAAATAGCAATCACATCTTATTGGCTACTTTTTGCCTGGTTCTGTTATAGTCTATGTCTATTACAGTCTATGTCTATTACAGTCTATGTCTATTACAGTCTATGTCTATTACAGTCTATGTCTATTACAGTCTATGTCTATTACAATTAATAATTAATAGACTAAAGAAGCTTTGTAAACAGAAGGAAAACCTATATAGAAAATTTAAAGAAACTAATGCAGAAAGAGTTTACAAAAAGTATATAAAAATTAAACACTTAACCCAAAAAGTAAGCAGACAGCTGCAGAGTGAATACATAAACAATGTAATATCTAAAGACAACAACAAAAACCTATGGTCATACATTAAGTCTAAGAAAATGGAAACAACAGGCGTAGCGCCATTAAAAGATGAACATAACATAATACATAATGATAATGAAACTAAAGCAAACATTCTAAACAAATACTTTGCATCAGCATTCTCAGCCCCAGGAGACAAAGACATATTACTGAATTTGAACCAAGTAGACAACATAGAAAATATAGTAGTACAAGAAAATGGAATTCAAAAACTATTAGCCAACACCAAACCAAATAAAGCTTCTGGACCTGATGGTATTCCAGCTAGATTACTCAAAGAACTAAGTAATGAGCTAGCACCAGTGTTCAAAATACTCTTTCAGGCTTCACTTAACCAGGGCAGAGTACCAAAGGACTGGAAAGAAGCTAATGTCACCCCCCTATTTAAAAAAGGAGAAAAATCTGACCCAGGAAACTACAGACCAGTATCACTTACCAGCATTACATGTAAAATCCTAGAACACATAATATGTAGCAACATTATAAACCACTTAGACAAACATAATGTCCTCACACCATACCAACATGGCTTTAGGAAATATAGATCATGTGAAACACAACTAATAGGACTAATTGATGATTTTTCAAAAGGTTTAGATAATAGTGAACAAATAGACGCTATCTTACTAGATTTTTCTAAGGCTTTTGACAAAGTTCACCACGATAGTTTGCTTAAAAAATTAAAATATTTCGGCATTAATGGTCCACTGCATCAGTGGATTAAAGATTTTCTGATAGGGAGAGAACAAACTGTAATAATAAATGGCTCTAAATCAACACCGATAACAGTAAACTCAGGTGTACCTCAAGGAACAGTCTTGGGTCCACTACTATTTTTAATTTACATAAATGATTTACCAAATTGCATTACTTCAGGAACAAAAGTCAGATTATTTGCAGACGATTGCATAATATATAGAACAATAAAAACAACACAAGACACAGATATTTTACAAAGAGAATTAGATGAATTACAGAAATGGGAATCAAATTGGAGCATGTCTTTCCACCCAGAAAAATGTCAGTTGTTAAGAGTAACAAAAAAACTAAAACAAATTAATTCCACTTATCTTATTCATGGCAAACCAGTAACACAGACTAAAAACGCAAAATACCTAGGTGTTATAATAAATGAAAAACTGTCATGGAATCCACATATTGATGAAACTACAAAAAAATCAAACAAAGCATTAGGATTTATTAAAAGAAATTTCTATAAATCAAATAAGAACATAAAACTAAAATGTTATTTAACCTTGGTTAGGCCAATAATAGAATATGCATCCTCTGTTTGGGACCCCTCAACTCAAGAAAACATTAAGAAACTAGAACAGACACAAAATAGAGCAGTGCGATTCATAACAAACGAATATTCACATTTGACTAAAGTAACACCTTTAGTAAAATCACTAAATTTAGAAAGCCTTCAGGACAGAAGGCTCAAAAGTAAAGTAGCAATAATACATAAAACACTGAACCATAATCTTCAAATACAAAAACAAAATTTAATAAAATACTCTGAAAGACACAAAGATAAAGGCACATTCCTCGTCCCATATGCTAGGACAAATTTGTACAAGTGCTCCTTCTTTCCTAGTGCTATTAGAGCATGGAATGGGTTGCCTGAGCTAGCCAGGAAAACCAGTGACTTGGCAGAATTTAAGTCATTGGTTAATATGCATGACTAAATGCATGACGCGTAGGACGTAATCATCTTCTTTTTTGAAGTAACGTCTGTATTATATAAGATAAGATAAGATACAGTCTATGTCTATTACAGTCTATGTCTATTACAGTCTATGTCTATTACAGTCTATGTCTATTACAGTCTATGTCTAGAACAGTCTATGTCTATTACAGTCTATGTCTATCACAGTCTATGTCTATTACAGTCTATGTCTATTACAGTCTATGTCTATCACAGTCTATGTCTATTACAGTCTATGTCTATTATAGTCTATGTCTATCACAGTCTATGTCTATTACAGTCTATGTCTATTACAGTCTATGTCTATTACAGTCTATGTCTATTATAGTCTATGTCTATTATAGTCTATGTCTATTACAGTCTATGTCTGTTACAGTCATATTGCTAAAGAGCAACAGTTGAGCTATGCTTCTAGCTATACTTGCTAATACCCCTTCCTTCCACTCTTCTTTATTACCTGCTTCAACTCTCGCGGCATAGCTCACTGGGTCTATGCACTGTCACCAGGTCATCATGTGGGCAAGGTCACATAACCGCCTTTTTTTACATGGACGTCCTCTAGTTCCAAGAAATACACAGCGTAAAAATATTTTTTAAAAAAATCGATCAACAAGGGTAGGGCATCAACTTTGGTCATATTTCAACAGCGCTCTGTCGTCAAACAGCTGGCCTTGAGACTATTCAAATGTGCATGGCTGTATAAAGGTGTGCTGTATTTAACTTTAACGGAGGTCAAGTTAAATGTCCTTACTGTGTGTATGTTTAGCTATATTGTGTTAAAGCCCTAACGTTTCAGATATTTTTATAACCTAAGATTCCATCGACTCTTTCTTCTTGTAGTAATTTATTACCAAGTGATATGGTAGGTGGTGTAATACATTTGGGTTGGGGTAAAAATTTAATCTCGTTAAATAATGTTCTGTTAGTGCACCTATCACATTATACATAATAACAGCTGGAGTATAGGACGAACAACAACAATAGTCAGTATACATGCATACATTTAAATGTATAAAGAATCGAGTATGTTGTTGTACCCCACAAAGAAAAGAGTGTGAACTTATAAGAATACCAAGCTAATTTGTATTACAAAGTCGTCCCACTATATTACTAATTTACTGTGCTTTTATTTTTTTTAATATTCGTTTTGTATTCGGTTTTTTATAATCTACTATTTATTCACTTTTGAACACATCACTGATGTTTGAACAGACAAGAACTTATTTGAGGTATGAACGCATATCTTGTGTGTTATTGTGCTATACTAATCATGTATGTTTTTTAAATACATAATTGTAAAATAAATTTCCTCACGGATAATAAAGATTATTATTATTATGTTAGAAACGAAGAGTATTCCTTCTCTGGCCCTGCCAGGGTCGAGTTTCGTTTTGATTATTATAATTATTATAGCAGTCTTTCACTTCTTTGAGTGTGTTCCTTTTTTTAAACATGATAAATTGTTCATTTTATTGTCTGCAACCCTTAATATATTTATTTAGTATGTCAATTTCTTGTTAAGTGTCTACATTTAATGTCAACCTGGCAGCTCTAATGAATATAACAATCCATCATGAAAACTGTGGTGACGGGTTCAAATTGAAACATATAACACATATTTATTTTAAAAATAGATGACTCAGTTGGGTCATATCATTGTATACATCTATTTATTGTACATAAGAATGTAATACAGCAGAGGGATAAACAACAAATTTTGATGTTTCTTTTATTATAATTATTTACATTTATTACATAATAATCCTAAAACAGAAAAAAAGAAAAAAAAAACAAGCAATCTAAGGGAAAATAACAGCTAATTACTACCATCCATCTACAAATTACAAATCTAACTCCCTTTCTACTATTTAAACAAAATTAATTAATTAGTACTAAATGATGAAATTATTGTTTTACTTTTAATTGATTCGTGTATTATTCTGTGGCATTTTACGTCTCGAGAGATGATCTTTTCCCTTTGCAACTTCTTGTGTGACCAAAGAGGCCAATCCTTGATACACAGCTGAGGTCCAAGCTTGGGCATATGTAATTGTTATCGATTATAAATATGCTAAATTTCAACTTGATCCGGGAACAGGAATTAGGAGGGTTACATGTGTCAAAACGTAATAAGGGGACTAAATCCATATATATCTATGTATCGACATCTCTCATTAGGTAGCATCTGGTATAAACTTTGTCACATGTAAATTATGAGTGAGTCTGGTGTGAATGTACACTTTGGTTTCTTATAGTTATAATGTTTTTTGTTTGGTGTAATGCACAAATTGTAAGACAAATTTCCTTACGGATAATAAAGATTATTATTATAGTATTATTATATTATTATATCAAAATCAAACAAGATACAATTAATGAACTAATTATTTAATTTTTAAAAAGTTTATTCATGCCTTTTTTAGGTTCAATAAATAATTGTGCAAAGTTTGAATTTGATCCAATAATGAGAAGTAGGAGAAAGAACATGTTTAAACTTTTGACAGAAAGAGTGAGTTAATATAAGCTTTGGAAAAAGGTAATTAAATATAACGAAATATCTATGCAAGCTTCATATCTCTGCAACTCGGACATTTGTGGTGTTGTACGAGCGAAATGGGAAATGACGAGAATGGAAGTCGTTGGAGTCGTTTGCATTTTTTGTTCTACCTCTAAACAAGCTTTGACGGGGAACAAATGACGTTGACGGCTGTGACTTAATCTTATCTTATCTTATATAATACAGACGTTACTTTAAAAAAAAAGCAGATGATTAGGTCCTATGCGTCATGCGTTTAGTCATGCATATTAACCAATGACCTAAATTCGGCCAAGTCACTGGTTTACCTGGCTAGCTCATGCTCTAATAGCACTAGGGAAGAAGGAGCATATATACAAATTCGTCCTAGCATATGGGACGAGGAATGTGCCTTTTATCTTTGTGTCTTTCTGAGTATTTTACTAGATTTTGTTTTTGTATTAGTCGTATTAAGAACATATTGTCTACATTCAGATTATATATATCAATTTAAAAATTATATGATATGGTATACATATTTCCAAATCATTATGTTTGGTACTTAGAAATCACAGAAAACTTCGTATGGAAGGAGCGAAGAAGAAATACAGTATAAAAGAAGGACAAGTTCAAAGACATTGAACATGAAATTAATCTACATTACAATTTATTAAGCAATTTTTTTTAGGGTTTATTAAATAACTAGCTTTACCCACCGGCTACGCCCGTTAATTTTTTCCAAGGCTATAGATTTTTTTATTTTGTTATGGAGCCCCATCACTTTTTGTTCCTCATACTTCTATCAGTAATATAAAGGCTTACAAGTAAACGTTAACCCATACACTGCTCTGACCTACGAGTTCTAGCATCTATTTCTTAATTTGGACCGGCCCTGAAATCTGATTCTTAATAAATAGTCTTATTTACAATTTTTTTACAGACCGTTAAAAACAATCGTAAAAACATATCTTACAAACAAGATAAATTTAACTAAAAATACTTTAAAAAGAAAACACACAAAAAAAACATAAACGTGTGAAGTTATTTGTTTGGATCAGTCATCTAATTAAATTATTTTATAGACCTAGACTAACAATAATAAACCTGTGGCGGTTAGAAATATTTTTACCAATTGTTTTCGTTTAGCGCAATTTCATGATTTTAGCTTATCACTACGTTATGATTCTATCACTTGTTTAGACCAGTTGGAAAGTGGTGGAGGAAGAAAGAACGGGGTATCTGGGTGCTCGCATTTAAGTGTATCAATAAAAAGAAAAGGGAGCGACTTGAATTCGAACTCGAGGGCTAAGGCCTCCTCAGGCTTCGAAAGCCGACACGGTAACCACTGTGCCAGGGAAATGCTTATGAAATCAGGCTTTATAGTTGTTTATAGATATTTACAAATTTTTCTTTATACGCACCATAAAGGGGATTATTTTAACTTATACCACAATTTCAGTCAAGTACGAGATACAAAACAAAATAATTAACCACCAATAGTTAATTAACTAATTGTTTTTTTTTATTAATTAATTCTTTCTTTGGCATGTCAAAAGAATATAATGATTGTGCAAAATTTCAGCTTGATCCGAGATTCGGTGTGGAAGAAATAACGTGTACAAACTTTTAACAAGACAGACAGACAGACACAACAGTAAGTTGATATAAGCGTTGTAAAAAAAAAAATCATAGAAAAAGAAATTCTTTGCTGTAAATCCCTTTAATACCCTCCCCCTCCCCCTCCTATACACAAAATAAAATAAAGAATAAAACAAAGACCTGCTTTAGGAATGTTGGAAAACCGAAGACCATTTCACTACGTACGAATCATTGGTCAATATGATCTGAGATGTGCAAGAGTAAATAAAATGTGATTATTTCAATTAAGTAATTGCTTCGCACTAAAAAAAAAGAGTAAAAATAGAAATACATTCCTAGACCTTACATCTGGACAACTATATTTGCTTGCATTAATTAGCAGCCTTTCTAACGTTCACCATAGAAGTCTGGGTCGCGTTGTTGGTGATGAAAATCTTCGCTGCAATCTGTTTGTAAGCAGCAGTGGAGTCATTAAAAACTGGAGCTGGGTTCGTGGTGGTCATTGGTTGGGGCTGATAGAAGGGGCCTGCACCCATGAACAGGTTTTGCGGCGTGTTAACATAGGATGACGTCCCCTGGGACTGACTCTCCGATCCCGAAACCATGACCTGGACTGCAATTTGAGAGTCTTCAACGACTGTAGCGTGTTTCACACCGGAAGTGATGCACCCCGCTATCATCAGGAATATTCCTGTCAGTGCGACAAGGAAGAATGAGTAACTTGGAATGCGATCAACCTTAATGATATTCTGTTTATTGAGGTATACGTAAAGTTTGATCAGAAATACCACACACGCCGCATCAGCCAATAGACCTGTGGAGATATTTTTTTTAATTAAATAAAATATTGTAATATAATTTTTAAAACTATCTAAAACAGAAGAAATAAACCAGAAAAACTTAAGAAAATACTTTTAAAAAAAAACTATACTAAGAGTAATTGTATCGATAAGTTTTAATCAATCATGTAGCTAAAGGGAAACCCCGATGGTTTTGACAATTTTTAATATAAAATATGTTTTGATTTACAGATAATGAATATATTATTCTTTTTATTTTTAAATTTGCACTAATAACTTAGTAATTGATGTTTTTCCAACGTAATTTTCCTGCGCATCCAAAACAGTCAGACTTTCACCCGTTTCTATGTGACGTCACAAATACGTTTAATTTAATCTATTGACTTATTGTATAACGGGAGACCATACAGCAAAGTTTACATTCTCGTAAAAGAAATATATCTTGGTCTATGCAGTTAGATCTAGGGTCTTGTATGCAAAGAAAAAAATGCCTATTAAAAGTAGATTTACATGTTTGACTAACCACGGCAGTCTGTATCTTCTCGACCACTCAACACACAACAAACACTATCGCTTGGTTGTCTTGTCATGACCGACTGCCCATGGTCTCGACTAGCCTTACACTGACCAGTTTGTTCGAATCAGTCAGACACACGATCTATTTACTTCTTGGAACAGGGAAAGGCTTAGATGAAAATGTTACTTTTTTTCTCGAGTTGATTGTCCAATACTTTTAGATCTATTTACACAAGTATATATAACTGTATCATAGATCTGGACTTGGCCGTCACTAAGCCTAACAGCTACTGTAAGAAAGAAGCGATACGATTGGTTAAATCTAGTTTCTCTTTCAGTATTGTTGAGGGAAGTGACGCTTGAAATAGCTTAAAACGAAATCTCAAAGAATCCCGTTTTTTTTTTAATTGTCAAGAATTTACTGACTAATTTATTAAATATAAAAGTTTCTAAGCATTTAAATACAAAATGGTACAATGTATTACAACTTTTCACGCGGAATTTAAATATGTCAATAACTCAAATTTGAAAAACCTTCGGAGTTTCCCATTAAGTTTGAAATAGATCTACACTAAAAATAATAAATCTGTTCGATCATAAATATTTTTACCAACTGTCTTTTGTTTTTGGTAATTTCATGATTTTAATACGTAATGATCCCACTTGTCTGGACCAATTGAAAAGGGATGATAGAGAAAAAAGATGATATTTAGTTAAAAGAAGAGGGTATCTGTGTAAAAGAAGCGGGTATTATGATGAAAAAAGAGGGTATCTTTTTGAAAGTAGCGGATATCTGGGTGAAAGAACCGGATATCTGGGTGAAAGAAGCGGGTATCTGGGTGAAAGAAGAGGGTATCTGGATGAAAGAAGAGGGTATCTGGGTGAAAGAAGAGGGTATCTGTGTAAAAGAAGAGGGTATATGTGTAAAAGAAAATGGTATCTGGGTGAAAGAAGCGGGTATCTGGGTAAAAGAAGCGGGTATCTGGGTGAAAGAAGCGGATATCTGGGTGAAAGAAGAGGGTATCTGGGTGAAAGAAGAGAGTATCTGGATGAAAGAAGAGGGTATTTGGATGAAAGAAGAGGGTATCTGGATGAAAGAAGAGTGTATCTGGGTGAAAGAAGAGGGTAACTGGGTGAAAGAAGAGTATCTGGGCAAAAGAAGAGGGTATCTGGGTGAAAGAAGAGTATCTGGGCAAAAGAAGAGGGTATCTGGGTGAAAGAAGAGTATCTGGATGAAAGAAGAGGGTATCTGGGTGAAAGAAGAGGGTATCTGGTTATTCGCACATCACGAAAGCTACCATTCGTAAGCCTCCATGCTGAGATTATGAGATTAATCGCTTTTAGTACGGTCCACGTAGCTGGCAGTGTTCGGCAGGGTTCACATGTCTCGCTACAGGGCATGACCCCCGCATGCACCAGTTCTGTTTCAAGTCTAGTCTTAACCGTGTGACAAGTGTCAGCATCTGGGATTGTGGTTCTCTCGGATCCTAGCGAAGTATGCTCCTATCGGACAGTGCCTCGTGCGAAAACGTGACCAAAGTGCTTGAATCTTTCTGTCTACCTGTCAACATTCTTCATGAATGCTACCAGGCAATATTGGTCACTTTTGCAACATACATTTCAGTGCGTGGTAAAATTCTCAAAACTTGGCAAGTTTTTTAATCGTAAAGGCTACGTATTGACTTACAGTGACCCTTCCCCACTTCAGCGAAAAAGAGAAAGTAGTGTTTGTCTGTTCCAGACTTGCCGGAACTGCGACTCGAGTGTGGAAAGCTTATGACCTTGATCTGCATGGAAAGATAAAGCAGAACGTTTGCCCAGGGCTTTTGAAAGAGAGAATTTTAATTCCTATTATCCTTACTGAAACCGGAAATGAGGTCTCGGGCTTTGCGCTGAAATGTCTTCGAGGTCCACTGTTTAATAGGACAGTGATTACAAACCTACTGAGAACACTGGAACGCAAAATTAAATATGAAAAAGAAAACGTGGAAGATTTACCTGACAGTGTGGCACAGGCTGTGATGATCTTTGGGATGACAGTCATACATTTTGTAATGTGACAGCAACAGTCAGCGCAGAGCATGACCAAACTTAAAACTAAGCACAACGAGGCAAAGGCGATGGCTAATATAATAGTAAAGAGTATTGCCAGAGTGTAGCCTGAGAAATAACATTTTGAACCAATAATAATAGAATGATATTATACATCAAAGTAAGATTTAATAAGAGAAATATAAACCAGCAAAATAAAAATAAGACATTTAAAAAAAATATCTAAAGGGAAGAAACGTACACTTAGAGCCAATAATCTCCATATGTAAGTATTGTTTCCTTTTTTTCAATATCAAGCAAAATTAACAAATTACTACTATTTAATTAACTATTTGGTTAATATTTTTTAAAGTGATTCATCTGTTGTCTTCGACAATAAATAATTTGCAACGTTATTAGCATATTTTCTTATTTACATCATTCTGACTAATCATTATTTTTATTACATACCGTTGGGAGACCCTGTACTCGAATCTGCATCATAAGAACTGTATTGATACTGATAATCATTCGTCTGATCACCAAAAGAAAAGGAATATCCGTTGATCTCATACCATCCAGACGTACTCAAACCCGTAGAAAGTAGTATCACAGCTAACATGTACATCAGGAAGCTGCTAACCAATCGACATGTATAGTTCGCCATTGTTTTCGTCCGTAGGCCTACGTCACTTGCCTATGTAAAAAGATTCTTTTTATATCAATACTAGACTAATATGTAAGTGTAGTTGGTGTACTGTCAAGCAGCCCCATGTAGTACTCTGTAGAGTGCGGAATTGCTCTTCCAATTAACGACGCAGTGATTGCTCTTGAAACAGATCAGTTAATACAACCCGATCGATACAGAAGAATACGCGCTGCACCATTGTTCTCTTTGAAGACGATCTCATTCCCACATCATGCACCACCAATATGGTATAGAGAGGTAGGGTCGCACTAAGGTATATTGTATTAGTAGTGGCGTAGCTAGGATGGAAGTGGGGGGGGGGAGGGTACAAATTCGAAAGTCTCTCCGGGCCTCCACTTGAAGGGGCCCCCAAATGAATGTTATTATTGTTTTGACATTTAATACTAAATATTTCGCGACTGTCATGTAATCCTGCAATTCACTTGGAGTCAAAAATACTAGACAGCGTTGATCTTCTAGATGAAGATCTTCTACTGCACAGAAAGCATGACGTGAGGCGATATGAATTGAAATTTGTCTCTTGAGCATTATTTCGCCACTAAATAACTTTATTGTTCATTAAAAGATTCTTAATGCTACATTTTTAAAATGTTACTTATATACTGTACCAAGTGGAATTTAGACTTATTTATTTATTGAGTACATTATCTCATGTCATGATGTCGAATGTTAAAATGCAGGGACCCTAAATAGTTCAAGCCCACCCCCGGGGCCCACGAAATTCCTAACTACGCCACTGAGTATAAGAGAGGTGCGATTAGACTATGTTATAGAAAGGTACGATCTCGCGACGATATGGATAGATAGGGTTACAATATGGTAAATTGAGGTACCTTCACAATATGTTATATAGATGTACGGTCACACTATGGTATAGTAAGGTACGGTCAGATATAAGTATTAAATGTACCATCACTTGGTGTAGAAAGGTATGATCACATCAGTTTCTATTTCTGTAATCACCTCTTTCTCTTTTATGCTGCCACTACTTAATTTTAAGTTTGAAAATTGACCCATTGACTGTGTTGCTTTTGAACGAAAGTAAATATAGATCATAATAGAATTATATTAGGTTCTATCCAAGGCAAAAGACAAAGAGGAATGGAGAAACACGGTCGATGAATCTCGCGTGGTGCCCCAAACTGTCCAACAGGCTAAGTATAGGTGAAGGTGACAGTTGTTCTCTAATGTTGCTAATTAAAGTTGTTTTGAAACAATTTATGTACTTTGCATGTTTGCAGAGCCGTTCTTAGCCCACTGCAACCTTTGCGGTCGCAGTGAGCCCGCACTTTCATAGGCCCCGCGCTAATTCTAAATCTCCGGAAAACTCATGAAAATCTGTAGGAAAAATAGACAAAATGGTCGTTTTAGGGTGTCATTCAATATGAAAAAGGCAAATTGAACGCGCGATATTAAATGCATTGTCAGCTTTCTTTGAATAAAAATATAATAATAGGGCGAATTTTAACCAAAGCTGTAACTTCAATAATTTTTTTTTTTACTTTATGAGTCACTGGCATATAAATAAAGATCTAAATCTTTCTCGATCTCTTGAAAAAAAAAATTCAAAAGCGATATTTTTTAAATTCCATCGTGATTTTTGTTTTCTAATACAAAATCTTTATTTTCACTTATTATCCTTATCCCTACACAGACTGGGCCCCGTGCAATCTGTCTCGCATAGAGTCCCTGCATGTATGTCCTTTTATATACACTTTTGAGATATTAGTTTTAATTGTTGTTTGTATTTTTGGTTTTATTTCTGCATATATCTCACTCACCTAGCTGCTCTTCTACAAATAGGGATCTGACAACGTTAACAATGACATATCTTACAGAGATCGATTCAGTCAATTACTTGTTTATAATAGTAATAGTATTCATACACAGGTATGTAAGAAAAAACAAAAAGAAATGGGGGGGGAGCGGTATTTTCGGTCTGGTTAGTCTAAACAATGCGTGTTCAAAAGAATGCAAAGTCTTTCTGAGAAATATAAATGCACCTGTCACGCCTAACTGCACACATTGCGGCTAACCGTGTGTATTTGAGCTGACTAGGTAATTAGGTAAGTTTTGAATAATAGATAATCTGTGCATGAGCGTTAAGCATTTATTGTTAAAGAATTCGCCCCTTTTTTATGCGCAATGTTATTCTACTGCTGTTTGATTGTTCAGCATGTCTGGGTTTGCACAGATTCTTTGACTAAACTTAATTTAGTTTGAAATGTAATACGATAAGACAGATGGGTTATATAAGTAAAGTTGTTATGAAACAGAAGTTGTTTTTGCTTGAGTATCATTAGGAATGTTAAGTTTCTCTGGCTCTTTCTCTCTAAGTTTTTCTTTCTCTCTCTCTTTTTCTCTCTCTCTTTTTCGCTGTTACTCTTTTTCTTTCTCCCTCTCTTTCTTCTTTACTGTTTCTCTCTTTCTTTCCTTCTCTTACTTTAGATGTTTTTCTCTATCTCTCCTTCTTACTCTACTCATTCTCTCTCGCTGTTTCTCTCTCTCTCTCTCTCTCTCTCTCTCTCTCTGGTGTTGTTTTTCTTACTCTCTCTCTTTCTCTAGTGCTGTTTTGCTGTCTCTCTCTTTCACTGTTTTTTTCTCTCTTTCTTTCTTGCTGTTTCTCTCTGTCTCTCAACCTCTCCTCATTTGTCAAATTTCTCAATTTCTTTCTCTTTTAGTCTCTCTCTCTCTCTGTGTGTGTCTCTTTTTTTGCTCTATCTGCATTTGACTTTCTGTCTCCTGCTGTTTTTCTTTTTCTTTCCTCTTTAATTCTCCATATCCTTAGTCTCTCCCATCCTCTCTCTCTCTCTCTCTCTCTCTCTCACTTTAACTTAGCCTCCAGTTGCTTTCACTAAATGCATGTCTTTGTTTCTCTTGTTTCTCTTTTGGTCGTTTTTTTTGTTTCTGTCTTTATATCTCCTTCATCACCTCTTCAAATTTTTTTCTTTATATGCACCCTTGTGATTTTGTATTTGTCTGTTGTATCAGTCTTACTACAGAGGTTGCGATACGTAAATCAATCACTTAGAAGTTAAAGTTTGATCTACTTCCAAATAAAAATGCTTAGTTCCTGTAAATCCCACCAGTTCTTTATCTTCGAACGAAATTCACATTTGAATTACTATTATATTGCATTAGTGTTCAGTTTGTTCCAAACAATCAATCAAGAGATCCGATCCTTAACCGCTCCTCATTCTACGCAACTCACACATTTCTCAGCCCTCGAACCGTGGAGCCAGGGCTGGATTTAAGGGAGGGTATGCGGGTCCTAAGCCACTGGTCCTCCACAAGAAAGAGGCCTTCACAAAAGAGATAAAAGTATATCTGAATTTCGAAGGGTCGGGAACTTTCATTTTGTTCTTACAGTTTGTTAATATTTTTGCTTCGCATTTTTATGGCGGGTAACAGTGTCGTGATTAAGAAGTGTACGCTTGTAGCATGCTCGAAGTAAGTAAATACAGCTCCGATTTATGACAGTTCGTCTACCAAAAGCCTTGCCCTCCTCTAATTCAATTGCATTAAAAGCATACATTTTTTTTAAAGGAAAATTGAGATAAAACATTCCAGAGCTCTATGCCTTTCTTCTAAAATAGAGCATGTTTTTAGACCTAAGTATTTTCTTTCATAAGTGGATCTTAATTTTAGATTTGGAAAAAATGTAAGGGACTTTACAAAAGTCTGCCCATGGGACTCCAGATACTTAAATCCGAACCTGTGTCGAGCACATGTTCACATGGGACAAGGTCGCATACCAGGCTACTAACCTGGTTGTCTGTTGCAGTTCCGAGAATCACGTGGCCTAGTTGAGGCGTAGCTACCCGAGTTGTACTAGATCTAGAATTCATTCCTGGAATAGTTACGTCTCGTAGCGTAATGACCTACTTATTCTAAACGCTGTATGCTCCTTGACGGACAGGTTTGTACATGACATCGGATTTGGAGCGGTCAACTCAGGTAGTATCCTGTTTTTACTTACCACACGACTGGGTATGGAGTTCTTAGAAATCTATATATAGGTAGCTTTTGAAAGGCTCGTATTGCATTGTGACAAGCTATTATGTTTCCGATTAAACAAGTAAAATAAATAAAAAAATTAAAAGATCAAAATAATAATATATTTTAACAAAATCAATACATCCTTTATACAAGACTATTTTGCCAGTGACAACTAATGAATGTTAGATATTTTTAAAAACTAAAAAACTGTAACAATTTTTATCCTGCCATATTCTACCCCTCCCCCTTTCCGGAAACAACTGCCGGATGATAAGCGAATGTATATATCTTCTAGACTTTATATAATATTCTAATGATCGCCATTTAGATCAAGACTTTGAACACGGTGCGCACAATGTTCCTGAACATTAATTCATTAAGATCTTGAAAGGATTAAGAAAATACACAGATATTTTCAAGTTCTCTAGCCAAATTTAAATTTCTTTTTATTCTTTTAAAAAATTACAACGTTCAAACTAAAGTTTTCCCAGGGTGGCCAACGAGCTGATCATTCTTTCACCAACCAGATCTCTATACATCAACTGTTACAAATTGTTAAAGCCGTTTCTGATAACTGAGTACATCAAGGTTTTGAGTTTAGATCCCATGTCTTAGGTTTTAGTTTCCACGAAGGTGCCTATTGAATGGAATTGAAGCAGATGAGCTAACATTGTGCTCTTTATAACTAAAGAATGATAGATTTGAAAAAAAAAGAATGGAACATATTCTACCTCACCCTAATTCCCTCTTCCAGCAGCACAAAAATCCTCGTTAAATGTTTCTATTAATCTACTCAGAACCAAAGAATATAATATACTAATAATAGGCTTTTAGGTTCAGGGTTAGAAGAAGCAAAGCTAGTAAAGTGCCCCTTTTCAGACCATGCGATCTATAGGGATTATGTTGTAAAGGTCACGTGTTTCTGTTGTTAACGAGGATGTTATGTGGACAGCCTAACGACCAACTGCCTTTACTTTTCCCAGTTCATGTCAGGTACCCATCAAAGCTGGGCGGACTCAGAGGCGCTATAAAAATCCCGAAAGAAAAATTCGCAGTCTTCATCAGGATTTGAACCCGGGACCTTCATGTTCGGAAGCCAAGCGCCTTACCGCTAAGCCAGCGTGCGAGTTAAAAAAAAGTTGCGCAAAATGTTCCTGAACGTCTATTAAATTATTCAACTCTTTAATGAATTGGACCTACAAGGGAAAATACCCGAAGACGTAATCTGTGCAAGATAAAGATTCTCTAGCTATTCTTTTTTTTTATATATTTTGAAAAATTATAACTGTTTTCCCAGTGAGGCCGACTAGCTAGTAAATCTTTTCCTTAAGATATACACAAAGAGTCCAATTTCTAGGAAAATAGTTACAGCCATTTTCGAGAATCGCATCCTCCTAAACAGTGCTCAAGAATTTTGAAGCTGTATAGATGAATCGTACATAGTGAAAACTTTCATAAAATGCATGTAAAAAAGAAAAAAAATGAATTCAGACATAGGAAAAAAAATGTAAACAAGATTAATCGAAATTACAACAAACAAAAAAAGTTTGTGTCTTACACAAAACTCTTAGTGGTTGAAGGTGATCTGCTAGGTAAGAAACGCTGGTAACAACGCATGTTTCAAGATCTTCAGCAAGTGTATCAGAAGTTAAGAAGTAAAAACCAAAAATAAAAAAATAAAAGGAAGTGTGCGGGGAGAATGAGATACGTTTTGTTAATGGATCCCATTGGTAGTAACGCCGTAACCAATTCTTTGAAGTATTTAGTGGGAGGAAGTGATGCTTAATCCCCTTTCCCATTGCTACGATCATGAATTTTTGTAACACTAGTATTGCTTTAATTTTTTTTTTATTTTTTAGGGAGAGAGGTTTGAACCTCACACCTCACAGCCCCCCCCCCCCTCCTTCGATGACACTTGGTGACAATAGCATGCTTTTTTTTCTAAGACTGTTGCTTGAAGTCTCGTTAAATTTACTTTATCAATGAAGCTCTGCGACTTGTAAGATAATAAATAAGTGGGTCAAATGTTTCCGAGTGGGGGGGGGGGGAATATTTTATTTCTCGAGGGGTTGAGCCCCAACTCCTCCCGGCTACGCCCATGGGTAAATATAACTTTCGTAGGTCTTTAACTTATAATAAATACACATAACACTTTCATTGAACTGCAAGGCCACCCCCAGTAAGGCCAACAACACTATACAACAAGCAATAACAATTGATTTTTTTTTTCAATAGAAATATTTTTGTGCAACATAAAACCTAAATAATCACCTTAAGAACTAAATTGAACACCGAGCGAAGCCAAATGTTAACCGAATCTCAAGATGATCTACATACATTTTATTTGTAGTCTAGTCGCTATTTCATAGGATCTCATATTTTCACCGTTATGTTTATTTATAAACTTTCTTTATGTCAGAAACAACTCTTGCTTGCAACTTGAGGATGTAATACATACAACCTTTTTTTTTTCTTTTTGTAAAGAGCATTCGTTTCACTTCACTACTTTTTGTATAATAATGTATATAGAGCGAATATCTTAAACGCTCTAAAGAAATTTTTAAAAGCCGCTTATTTGAATGACAACGCAGTGGAACGTTAAACATTTGCTCTGACTAAAAACAATTTTTAAAAATGTGTTAAAATAATGCATAATTATCAAGGAAACTATTACAAAAAGGCAGTAATGAAATGAAAAATGAAGCACGACTTTTTAATACATTAACGTGCCCAAATATTCAAAGTCAAGAAAAATAAAAGACATCTAAAATCATCTTCTTGGAATAACGAATACTTATACTCAAAACTTACAATGCCTAGGGGGTAATAACCATTGAAAAGCGGACAATAATCTGTATATATAATTCTCTACGTCGCCCAACCATGCACGCACGCCGACTCTCCAACTCTCAATAAAAAGACATGGAAAGATAATTCTTTTATTTCTGCTAGTTAGACTAGAGTTATCCCACGTAACTCTCGCTGTGACAGAGCGCGGCTCAAAAGAAAAAAGAGGAGGGGGGGGGAGAACAAGTAATCTTCTTCTTCTGTAACTTCTGTATATATAATTCTCTAGGTGGCCCAACCATGCGGGACACAACGCACGTACGCCGACTCTCTAACCCTCCTCCCGCCCACTCCCGTTCGCACCTGCGCTTTTCTCGCTCTCCAGGCATGCAGACACAGTCGTTTGCCCAAACCCACCCAAATTGGACAACTGTGTCTTTCGTGAAGTGTTCACCCGTCACTAAAAAGCGGCGCATGCTACGCCGCGGGTCGGCTAGTAAGACAATAATTGCAATAATACAACTTACAACTATATCATTCAACAATGTAAAAGTTATTTCCTTTATTCGTTATCAAACAAAATAATTAATTACCAATAATTGATTGACTAATTGTTTAATTTTTTATTCGATTCATGTTTTGTTAGGTACAATTAATAACTGTTTTTTTCAGCGTAACCCGATAATGGATGTGGTAAAAATAACGTGTACGAGTGTTTAAGGGGACCAAACCCTACACATTTAGACATAGCTGTAAATACTGATGGTATAAATTCAAATAATTAATTACCAATTAATTATATCATTAATATTATTAATTAGTTATTCATTTATTGGTTATTTTTATTGATTCATGTCTTGTCTATGCAAATTTATAATTGTGCAAAGTTTCAAATCTATCCGAGAATAGGCGTGGGAGAGATAACATCTATGAATTTTTACCAGACGGACAGACTTGATATAAGCTTTGCTTAAAAACAAGGTAAAACTCTACGGCTTTATAGCAAGAGCCTCAGGGTTCGTAAAATCTATTCTGAAATATCAGGAGTGTAAAGAGAGAGAGAGGCAGACAGAGAAAGCTATTGGAGGACAACATAAAGACAGAGAAGCATAAAGAGAGAGGCGGTTGTCAGATGTGTGGGGGGTTAACAAAATAACAGACAAAGGGACAGGTAAAGCTGGATTACAATGGACTTCATTCACCAACCGTAAACAAACACTATTTCATGCTCTTCCCTATCTATTCTATACAGCTTACGATCTAATTGGGATTCAAAATAATGGTAATAATAATAATAATCTTTATTATTCATAAGGAAATTTTCTTACATTTTTTTTGGATATCACGTGACCGTATTTTTTCATTGTTTTATTAATGGTCATCATGTGACAGTTGGTTTTTTTTTTTTTGGTGAATGAGGTCCATTACGCTTTTGATTAATTTTTTTTTTACTTTTGAATTTGCCACTAGTGATTTTTTAAATATATTTTTATCACAAAATCTAAGGATTCTTTTTGGTTGAAAAAGAGTCATAGCAATCATACTGAAACTATAAGCCGCAACTGTCTACGAACACTATCCTTCCTTCATCCTAACAAACTGTTCCTAAACACAGTAACTTTGTTACACCCCTGGAAATACCCGTGAAAATAATTGATGATGGTCCTGCTTGAACATCGTCCAAATACAACAAGCTGCAGGGTTTCTTTCTATGGCTATAGAGATAGCTATACAGAGCTAGGTAGACTGAGAGGCGCCCAAAGATCCCGAAATTAAAAATCCCAGTCTTTACCAGGATTCGAACCCGGGACCAAGATTAGATCAAGATCTAATTTTAAGAACTACACTTTGTGCAGATAGTTTTTTACTTTGACGCACTAAAATACAAAACAAGGTTCATTGATTTCATTATTTAATAAAATTAACCTTCAAATTTGTGTTTCAAAAGCATTTTTTACATAAATTTGTTCCTTATATCTGCGAATTTAGAAGTCTTGACGAGCATTCTTTCATTAGACAATACCGTAATGTTACACATCTTTGCATTCCTAGGTCTAAAACTCTAATTCAACTTTAAGATGATATAACTCCCGAGCCAAGCCCTTTACCGCTCAGCCACCAAACTAAGAGTAGGAAATAGAAAATGTATTTAATTCATGCTGAGCTCCACGTGAACAAGCTACTATCTTATCTTCAGTTTCTTTACCATTTATTCTTGTCCTGCATTAGTGTCGCTAGTATGTTCATTCCAACACGCTATAAAATAATAAGAGTATTATTTTCATTCAGTAGCAAAGTTAGATAGAAACAATGTAAAAGTTTGAAAAAAGGTACATGTATCAATTTAAAAGCACCAGATTATGTTAGGAATATAGTTTTAAAATATTTTAAAAACACTTGTTGACAATTAGTTTTGAATACCCCCTATACCTAGCAATAATAATAAAGCTTGACTTCGAGTCCAAAAATTAATGAGGAATGCAGTATTTCCCGTGATTACGCAGCCCTGTGACCTACAAATTTTGCCACATCCAGGGCAAGCATAGCCATTGTCCGCCGGAGGCCGATTAATGATTTTCTTTTTCGCCGTCTGCGTCTGTCCTCGGCATCGGATTTTTTGGGGGTCTCCAATGTGTATTTGTGAGTGACCTCCGGCTATCTCGTTCTGAGGTCGCATGCAACAAAGTGCTCTCTTTTATGTCAGCTAACCTGGCAATGATAAGGAGTCTACAAACAGAGTGGTTTTTGGGTGGGGACAGATGGTGACCCAACCAACGAGTCATAATCTACAAACTGCTTTTTCCCCAGATGTCGTCTCACGGCTGATGTGCTACAGAAAAATATTATATCCACAAGTTTGGATCTCCCCCGTCACGGCTGATGTGCTACAGAAAAAGATTATATCCACAAGTTTGGATCTCCCCCGAATGGTTCTAAAATGCATATTAATGGAAGAGTTTATGGGCCTGGAGTTCCGGGAATTAATATATATATATTAGAAATGAAACTGAAGAACAAAATCACTTTGATATTTAAAACACAAAGCAATACAAATGTAACATAAGAATCTTATTATCTTACATTTACTGAAATGTACACTTATTTACAAACATACGCAATATATTTAAGAAAGTTCTATGTTCAACTGCATATGCCAGTATATGGATCAGAATGTCTAAATACAAAACTTGCCACCAAGAGTTTGTTTCCTTCATAACTGTAATGTTAAGAATAAGTAACCAAGCATAGACTGCAAACTACACATTTATTATTTATATGGGATTTAAAAAAAAACGACAGGAGTTTCTAAAAAGTCTTGAGATACTAAGAGTCCAGAATATATGAAGCCTGGCGTGTACATGAAATGCCTTAAATAATTAGAACATTTACAGCTATATTTTACATATTTACATCATATATAATACATCTAAACATTATTTGAGTTTCAAGTTATACAATTATCATGGGATCTAAATTATTGTTATCTCATACGATTTCAGTGTGTGTATGGTGCTCAGTTGGTAATTGGATTTCTCTTATTCACACCAATTTCGAGAATTATGTAAAAAAATTATGGGATTTAAGTATTATGGAAAATTTTAATAAACCAACTTATTGGAATTCAACGTAAACAGAAGAAGCTGGTTAATTAAACCAGCAAGTTATTTTGTTAGAATCCTAAATTGCAATAGAATCCGGTTAAAAGAGCCAACTTGTTATATGACCAAAACGGTTGCGTTCTGATGTGGTTCGATAAACCGGACTCGAATGTAATTGGGAGCCAGGTAAAAACTTTAATGACAAAAAAATCATCTTTACCTGTTGCTACTTCATATGTGATTAAAATAGGGAGATTGGCTAATGAAAAGTATTTGCGAAGTATTGCGTTATAGCATGTGTTCAGTGTTTTTTTTAATTATAGATGTGTTATTTTATGTAGAGATTTCACTCTTTAAGCAGAGCTATCCTTGTCTTGCTGAGATGTCATGTTGCTGACCTATTCAGTGATTCTGAAAGATGTCCACGTGGTCCACATGTTCCACCATCTCGGTGAAGTGGTACTCCAGGGTGCTGCAAAGCCAGCCGCCGATGAGCTCCACGAGGCCGCTGGCGAATACGAGATAGAATGACCAACCGGGCACTGTGTTGTGTGGTATGCTGGGACTCATGGCGTAGACGTCTACCAAAAATATGACACACGCATGTAGGGCGTGAACACCTAAGTGAAAAACAAAAAGTAGAAATACAGTTTACATGATAGTCTAAACAAATGTTTTTAGGGATCATGCTAAATACCAGACAAAATAAAGCATATGTCTATTCTGGTGAACAGTATGTATATACATAGAAACCCCTCTTGAGCTCGGCCTCCGATCTCGTTATGATGGGAAAAACCCAGGTGGAGCTTAGAGATCTGTGTTTCACAAAATAGATGTAAGAAAAATCTATCTCTAAATCTTGGCCTCTGGGAAAAATTCATCCTTGATAATTACTTCCAAAAACAATTCTTTAATCTGGGGCTTACCTCCCTTACAACTCTTTGATTTCGGACTTATCTCCCATGGAACTCTTTAATTTTAAACTTACCTCCAAAGGAACTCTTTGATTTGAAACTTACCTCCCATGGAACTATTTCATTTGGGCCCATTCGCCAATTGAACTCTTTGACTTAAAACTTACCTCCCAATGCAGCGATAGCTACGTTGATCCTGAAGGCAATGTGCTGGTACTCTCTGATGTCTGGGTAGAAAGATCCAAACACCATGACGAGGCTGACGAGTATGCTGGCAGCTCCAAGGACAAGGGACACAATCGTGACGTAGCCAACAAGTTTGGAAAAGTCTTGGTGGTGTCCAGAAGCATAAAGTAACAGAAGGAAAAAAAAATTATTTCGCAACACACCAATATAATTAGACATTGCGAAGCTGATTAACTAAGAACTCTTAATAAATTACCAACGTTGGACAAAAATTATCAGATTCTAAGTTTATATGTATTGCTTACTATGCACCGAATACAACTACAATAAGAGCTTACTATATTTTAATTGTTTGCATTACTTACACATTAATAAGTAATTGTCATACAAAAATAAAATTGGCCTCAACAAGCCAGCCTCAATGCGCTCTTGCGCTATTGACTATCTTATAAGTCGTTTTGGACAAAGTGTAATGAACCAATTTGGACAAAGTGTAATGAACCAATTTGGACAAAGTGTAATGAACCAATTTGGACAAAGTGTAATTAACCAATTTGGACAAAGTGTAATGAACCAATTTGGACAAAGTGTAATGAACCAATTTGGACAAAGTGTAATGAACCAATCTGGACAAAGTGTAATGAACCAATTTGGACAAAGTGTAATGAACCAATTTGGACAAAGTGTAATGAACCAATTTGGACAAAGTGTAATGAACCAATTTTGACAAAGTATAATGAACCAATTTGGACAAAGTGTAATGAACCAATTTGGACAAAGTGTAATGAACCAATTTGGACAAAGTGTAATGAACCAATTTGGACAAAGTGTAATGAACCAATTTGGACAAAGTGTAATGAACCAATTTGGACAAAGTGTAATGAACCAATTTGGACAAAGTGTAATGAACCAATTTGGACAAAGTATAATGAACCAATTTGGACAAAGTTTAAAAAGGCGGAAGACTCACACCGGAAATCAACTGTACTAAACTGCTACTCTTTGTACTGATAAGATATATTTTAGCAAGAAAGTAAGCATTAATAAATTCGATTCTGGATAATCGTATAGCCATTTATTTGGAAAAAATATTAAATATTAAAAAAAAATCTTGAAAATGCTGTGGTAATCGGACTAGCCGTTGTAAAATCTTGGCGGTTAAAAAAAATCAAATGGCTATAGAAAGTAAAGAATATGAAGGGAAATAGAAACAGATTGAGAGATAAAGAGACAGAGAGAGAGAGAGAAAGTATGATAACTATTTAGAGAGACGGGAGTCTAATAGAGATATATTGCGACAAAAGAAGAGAGAGATACTAAAAGATATACCCACAGAAAGAGAGTCAAAGCCAAAGAGAAGGCCAACTAAGAGAAAAGAGAGTCAAAGAATGATGTACACCAAATACAAAGATTGGCAAATGAGCTCATAGACTGGGGAACATAGGAAATGTGAAGCTCATAATCTCCTATTTATTTATTTTTTTTACACACTTCTTGGCATATATTATCTGCTTACTAGACACTTGTGCCATCCATCCATCCATCCATCCATCCCAGTGACGCTAGAGCCTATGGAGGGCTCTGGCCTACTTCAACACATCTCTTCATTCAGATATCTCCTGTTACAAATCTGCCGCCACATCATCATTCCATCGCATTCGGGGTCTGCCTTTGGGTCGCCTGCCTTTTTTTTTTTGCCTGTATACAATTTTCGCTCATATGTTGTCTGATATTCTTTCTAGGTGACCTGCCCAAGGTACTCTGTTCTCTTTTTATTTCAGTTACTATCGTGCCAGGTATAAGTAAATGAGGACTCTAAACGAGATTTTTTTAATTGAGTCTTACCCTCTAAAGTTTAATATTACAAGCCATAAGTAATATTAAAGAATTCAAAATAAAAATTTAATATGTCAAGAAATAGAATCCTTTTAACATAATTTTCTTTATTTTGTTATATTTAATATTCGTTTTTATTATTATTTTAATTTTAAAAATATTTTTGCGATTTGAAGGCCCCTTTATGTGAGGCCTTCATTGCCCTCCTGCTGCCCAGTCTTGCACTGTCGTAAGTCCGGCTCTACTGTTAGAGTTACCTGAATTGCCTCCGTAAGAAGCGTACTGGTCGTAATGATAGTTCCGTCCCTGATGTAAAGTCCAAAACGGGTAAACATCTCCGACCACCAGCAGGACAAAAGCAAGACTAAACAGGAAACAACAGAGTCCTATGCGACGTGAATTGACGTTTTCATTGTGGGCTTGAGTCTTCTTGAATTCTGCAATGTCATCAAACTCTTCTTCGTTCATGGTAACTGATAATGATAAAAAAATTAAAATAAATAAGGTGCACATAATGCAATGGCTTTAAATCACATTGCGTGACCATTTTTAGTAGGCGATTCATGAATGAATAGATCTCAACACGGCTTAGCAGCTTAAGCGTACGAAATGTATTAAAATGCTTTAGAAAATCCAATTTGATTAAAATATGAAACGAATGGACTATAATTAGTTTGTTAAAGTATAAAACTATCTTTGGGAAGAGAAGTTATATCATCTTAGAGTTGAATTAGAATTTTAGATCTAGGAATGCAAAGATGTGTAACATTGCGGTTTTGTCTAATGAAAGAATGCTCGTAAGGAAATCTGAATTCGCAGATATAAGGAACAAATTTATGTAAAAAAATGCTTTTGAAACACACATTTGAAGGTTAATTTTATTATATAACGAATTCAATGAACCTTGTTTTGTATTTTCGTGTGTCAAAGTAAAAAAACTATCTGCGCAAAGTGTAGTTCTTAAAATTAGATCTAGATCTAATTCCTTTCGATCTTTTCTCATGTCAACATTGTAAACATGGCCTAGATTTATAAGATACTATACTTTCATAGAGTTGGTCGACTATTTTTTTGAGGGTCTTAAGATTGTTTTAGGGCTACAATACATACACTATGGTCTAAGTTAGTACCCAAGGAACATTTCTGCCAAATTTTATCAAGATTGGTCAAACGGTTTTGATTTCTATTCGGCACATACATACATACGCCTTACTTTCTACTTTATAATATATATATATATATATATATATATATATATATATATATATATATATATATATATATATATATATATATATACGTGTATAACAAGGCTTTTTTTTCATTTAGATATACAGTGGTAGTATATGCTATATTGAGGATTCTGGCTAGCGAAAACCATTAAAATCATTTATTTCATAATGTCAAGGTTATTACACATTTACACTAAGTGACGTAACGAATTGATAGAGTAATTGAAACGTTTTTATTAAAGTACATTGTGAGCCCTTATAGTTGAGTAATTAAAATAAATCTTTGTCCATTATGTACGTTCGTTGTAGATGCTCACAACGATATGTTTTATAATGGTTAAGGCAAGTACTTTCATTGCATGTTTATTTTCAACACCTATAGGGTCAACCAGCTGTTGATTATACGTTATTTGTCCGTCTGTATGTCTGTCAATTTTTTTAATTAACATACCAAAAACTAAAAATGTGATGCCATCACACTCACTTATTGATCAAGAGATTCTTAAACTGTGGTACGGAATAGCATGAAATTTCGTACACATGTTTCTATTACCTCCTAAGCACTTGGCAATAACAGGATTCGGCATATTCGCTACCTGACCAGAGCAAGCTTTCTTTCAAATCATTGTATTTTATTTTCCATATTTGCCCGAGTGCATTGATCTGCACATAAAAGCATTTATTTAAAAAGATATACGAAAATTTCCGTTTAAAAAAAAAGTTTTTAAATTTTCCCTAAGTCTATTTATTTTTAATACGCCTTATGTCTTTCCCGCTTCATTTTAGACGAGGTCTAAATAAAAAAAAATCCTAATATCATTGAAAAGATAGATCTAGAGTCTTTTTCGTTTTCTGAGAGAGAGAGAGAGAGAGAGAGAGAGAGAAAGAGAGAGAAAGATCAAAGAAGTGTTCTTTGTAAAATTGTCCAAAAAAAAACCAATAATCCAAACAACACTGAAAAGATAAATCTAAAGCTATTGTTATTTAGCTGCATTCAAAAGTGGTAAGATAAACGATTTCAATAAAAAAATAAAACCAAATTGATATTTCTTTTTATTTAGATAATAAAATACCAAAATAAATGTACAAAATAAGAACGGAAATGTGACATTTTATTTGGGCCTTTGGAGCATGAATTCAATTCTCTAGGCCTGAAATTGTTGGTATGAGGTAATGTATGCAGTATTTAATACCGAACATTCCTTGCATTGAACTTCAAGGTTGAAAAAAATGTAAAACTAACCAAAAGAGGGGGGAGGGTTGTCACATACGAAATATAACATAGATTGAATTGAGAAGCCGAAGAAAATGTATAGAGTGTACGAAGAACTAGCTTTTGGTTTTTGGCCTGGGATGGGGAGGGGGGGGTATCGGACAAAGGAAAGTGCTAATAGAATAAACGTGCCCAAAATATAAGTGTGAGAATGTGTCTGGGTGTGTCTGGATGTGTCTGGGGCGCATTATGAAGCGGGTCTTTCCAAATCAAGCCAGAAGTCTGTCAAAAAATTACAAGAGCAGGTTAAAAAACAAAAACAAAACAAAACAAAAAGAAACGAGGGTTCCAGAGAGCGAAGAAAAGTGTGAGAGAGAGATAAAGAGAAAAAAGGAAAGAGAAAGCGGACCGTAAATTTTCATTGTAACAGAAACACTAATTCAAGGGCTAACAATGTATGTAAAGTTGAACGTTAAAATGTGGCCCATTTATTATAATTTTGGAAAATGAGAGTAGAGGGTGTTCCGGCCATAATAAACAATATAAAGCCTGGAAACAAATCAATGGGTTTAGCCGATGTGAGGTCTACAGCTAGTATGCAATATTCATAAACCATTTTTAAAACTTTTTCAGTTGGTGTGCAGTCCACGTAACACTAATGCTAAATATATGCAGATATCGTCATACATTTTGTGGACAATTTGGTCTGGATAGAGAATTGGTTTATAAATCAATTGTCTCTTATTGAATATTTCACACTCTTACCAGAGGGAAATTTTCAGCGTGTGAAAACAAGATAGGTTTGCCATCTGTTACATAGGATACAGCGTGTTACATGTTAAAACGTATATGTTACTAAATGTTTTTACTCTTAAAGAATCCACCTAATAATCATCAATATAATTTTGCCTAAAATAGAAATGTGCATAGGCGTTTCCTTGTGCAAACTTTCAAATGTCATTTTCCAGATATTATTTCTGTAGGAATGGATAACTGCCAATTCTAAATCTAAAGACTGTTCCCATTAATGGTCGCTCCAACTTAGATCTCGAGAGGGTATAAGTAAAGATGTTACAACACTTAGGGTAGCGTTTATGCCTTTACATCTACGTGTATCCTTTATTTAAGCTCGCATTGTGTACGTTGTGAATATTGCGTTGTTCAATAAACTAAACGATACAATGTACACATCACGTACACTAGACACTGTTTTGCTTTTAATAGTGCTTTGGACATTCCTTAGAGCGGGTAACTATTTTAGATACATCTTATCTTATAAGAGGCGCTTAGGCTGAGTGGTAAAGCGCTTGGATTCCTTACAGGGTTTAAATCCTGGTGAAGACTGGGATCTTTACTGAGTAAAGGGTAATAGGTACCTGACATTTGTTGGGGAAAAGTAATGGCGGTTGGTTGTTGTGCTAGTCACATGACACCCTCGTTAACGGTAGGCCACAGAAACAGAAGACCCATAACTAGAAACACAGTGTATTTTAAATACTAAATCCATATAGCTCGAATGAAAGTTAACCACAGTACTTACAGATACCGAGTTTTTTTTTTTGTTGCCCCTTTTAAGGCCTAAAAAGTTTTTCTGGTGTTTAATTACAAGAGTAGGGTATTTTAGTAAAATTGGTATCCCACCTGTGCGATATGAGCTGATTTTGACCATGATGTCAATCAATATTTTCTAAAAAAATTTATTAAGGGGAGGTATCCCTGAAAATCTTATTTTTGTCATTTCTAAAGCTAGGCCTTTGAAATTTGTTATATAATGATATTCTAAAATAAATAATGCTAAAAAAAAGTTTTTTTAATGATGGTTGCCATGGTAACAGCGGCCATATTGTTTATTGTATACAAATTAAAACTCTGAATTTTGTAAAAACTATTGATCAGAAATACATGAAATTGAATTAAAAGATAAGAAAAAAGGATCCTCTAAATTGGTACAACATCAGAATTACAGATTTAAGTATGTTAAATTTTTTACAAATTTTTGAATTTTTAGTATTTTTTAGACCTAAAAAAACAGGATAAATAAAAGTAAATAAAATATTGAAAACAAATCATTGTACGAGTTAAGTTAATGATGTCCTTAAGAAGTGTTTCAAATTTCAATAAAATCTATCAAGTAGTTTAGGAGAAATTCCTAGTAAGGCACAATGACATGTGCAAAAACTAACATTTTGAGAAAAATGAGTTTAAAGTATAAATTTTATTAAGATTTTGTCTTATAGCCCTTACAAAAACATTTAAAAAAACATGTTTTAGAGACAGATTTAAGCAATAAAAATGATAGTAATGTAAAGAAAAATGATTGATCTACTTAATTATGTTATTAGTTAAAAATCGATATCCTAGACCTAAAACTCGATTTTCTCTAGGGATACCTCCCCCCTTAAAACAAGTATCTGTTTCGCTGTCACTTAAAATGATTTATGACATGACTACAAACGTAACGCCAGGGAGCCATCCCAGTATCACTTGCTCTAGTAATGTATGTGTCTTTGTTGGTCTCAGCATCTTCGTGGCGGCCTCTGGAAAAGCTGCAAACGTCTGAAGCAGCGGCTAACGTGGTACAACCTCCACTCGTGAGAGGCGGATCAACCACAGACGAGGGAGTTGTGACCCTCAACCAACCGACTGTGGCGGCACCACGAAACAAGGAAAAGGGGACCTAGGTGCAACTCAACAGCTTAAGGATATACAACTGAACGTCAACAGGCAGCTTCGGTGTTCAAGCGGCCTGATACCGAGAGGTTGTGTGCTAAGTACGAGGCCGATGTGGTAATGAGACAGGAAGCTGGTACGCCCATAAGCAATGTCTCTGTTGCTCTCAGAGTTTTCGGCTTTCCAGTGCTCTTGCGAAAAATGCCAGGAGTTAGTCACATTTGTCAGAAATCCACTACTTGATTATGTCGTGGAAAAAGCTTCCAAACGGCCTAGAAGAACCGATACGCTGACGATGGAGGTATACAAAAGGGGTTAAAAGTTGGTCTGCACGAACGTTTATAACCCTCCGAGGATGGATATTCTCCTCGACCTAGAAATTTCAACGCCAAGCTTGGGGTTGTTCAGCAGAGTGGGGGATTGTAAAAAAGGGGTCGCCGAGCCTAAAAGGTTGAGAACCGCTGTGTTAAAGAAATGCGAGTTCCCACCTACGTTCGCATATACGGGTCACGGAGGGGAGTCTAAACCTGACCTGACTCTTGTGACCGCGGACATAGTCGCACAAAGTAGAGCAGACGTATTTAAGGACGTCTGGAGTGATCACCTGCAGCTTCTAGTACCTTTTGACCTCAGAGAGGTAAAGTAAAACGCATGTCCGAAACGAAAGTGGGCATGAGAAAGGAAATTGGTGCGTATCACGCTAAATTAAAATTGACAAGAGGGATCTATTAGTCTTGTTATAATGTTGTTATAATGTTGTTATAATGTTGTTATAATCTCGTTATAATGTTGTTATAATGTTGTTGTAATGTTGTTATAATGTTGTTATAATGTTGTTTATGTTCATTACATACCACCTCGTCTACACGCTGCCATAGCATTCTAAGATGTTTTAAGATTTGTGGGACCTGTATTGCATTGACATTATTGGTCCAGTTCTCCTGACCATCTCGAGTCACTGTTAGAACTTTGCGTTACGAATACGAAGCAACAATGTCTCTCCGTGTGATCGCGCAAAGAAGAATCGCCGATACCGGACACTGTACTTGCTTGTATGTTGTGTGTTGTCTAACTCTAACACTACTTCACTTAAACACGAGTTCCAAAATATCCTAGGGACACCACACTTAACTATGACATACTTAATAGAACTGATAAATAATTGAACCGATGTTTATTTTAGATGGAGACGATCGTCTTGTCTCTCTCTCCGTCATTTACTTATGAGTCTCATCAATATCCTTCTTTCTACAAGCCCTAGCCCTATTCTTCTATCGTGTACCCGTATTCTGCAACGTCATTCGTATATTTGACTGCGTCACTTCTTTTTTACCGATGCTAAAAACACTGCACAATATATTTATTTACAAAATGAACATAATCTCTAACCCTAAGCTAGGTCACTACAATACATATTGTAAAAGAAACAAAAATAATAATATATATCTTTTTTTTTCCAGATTTAATAACTAATATAGAACCTGCAGAATTCCAAATAGGGCTGACCAGAAGTCTTAAAGTCGAATGCCTTTACAGGCGTGACAAAAATTCGACCCTGACCTTTCTGATGTCTCTGTCCTTATACTTTTCCCCAAGTACCAAAGAACCTGAGTACACAGATCTAGTCACCATCAACAGCTTCGACTCTCGTGTCTACGGAAATGTAGCAAATAGTTCAGATACGGAAATCTTTGGCTCTATAAATAACACAGCGGAATCAATGCTGCGCATTGTTTGGAAATACCCGCAAGAGAACAGAGTTGGTGTGTACAGGTGCGAAGCGAATGGAATAAATCCATTGGGCAAACCCGCTTCTACCTTCAGCACTTCTTTGGCGTCTGGTTCGTTTCCTAGAAATGAACAGGTGGTAGATGCATTTAAAAAACTAACAGATCTCGTGGAGCAGCTCCAGGCGGACTTAAAATCAACCAATCAAAACGTCGTCAATATGGATAAAACACTCGAAAAGCAGAGTGAGGATATAACTCTCTTTCAGAATAAAGTATACACTTTTAACAGCAAGACTTTGTCGGCTTTAAAGTACGCAATTTTTTATCCTTCCCATCTCATCGACGGTCGTCGCTACTGGCTAACAAACAGAGAGTACTTCTTCAAGGTGACGGAGGCTGAGTCTTTCTGTGAGTTTTTTGGTGGGTATCTAGCAGAAATTGATTCCGACAGAGAGTTGAACATAATTTATGATTATATTAGGAACAATACTTTATTTAATATTGTTTATGTTGGTGGGACAGACGAAGAGCAGGAGGGGGTATGGAAGTACAAACACAGTAACACCAGAGTCAAATATTTAGACTGGAACGGTGGTGAACCAAATGGAGGTCGAGGTGAAAACTGTCTGGCTTATCTTCTAAATGGTAAATTAATTGATAACTCGTGCTCTTTCTATCCGTATGACAAAGTAGGTTTTCTATGTGAAATACCAGAATAAATAATCTATAGTGCAAATAAATCATGTGTTTATTTTTTTACAAGGTTAGATTACTATGATCCTCAGACCAGAGAAGATCTCGAATGAGAAGCTGTGGCCAAGAACAAAGCACCAGCCCATTGAAGTAGATAGCCTGTAGATAAAAGTAGATAGTAGTTGCAAGCCCGCATCCAACATAACAAGGCAAGCCTAACCGGGAAAGAGGAAGAGGGACGGCTCAGGAAAAAATTGCTCCGCGATTTTGAAGCAGAATCCAAGCAGATGGCCAAGACCTGGGGGCAGTTAGAGAGACTCGCCCTGAACCGAGACGCCTGGAGGAAGCTGATAGGTGACCAGTGCCCCAGAAGGGACCACAGGCAGAGATGAGATGAGATGAAATATTAAACTGTAAAGTCTGTAAACGACCTTTTGTACAAGAGAATAAAAATCACAGCCCCCCCCCCCCCAGTGCACCACCACTTAAAAAAGATATTATTATAGGGATTAATATAAAACCTTATACAGTGCAATACAGGTCTTCGTGCTTTTCCAAGTGGCATAAGCATTTCATTAAGTGTCACCCAACAATTATTTCTACAAATACCAAGACAGCCAGCCCCTCCTTGGCTCCAGTTTAAGTTAGTAATAAAATTTTTCTTACCTTAATTCAAACTTACAAGTTATACTAGGGACTTCAGAAGAAAGCTAACAAGATAATCACAAGATAGCTCAAAGAAATATTAAACTAACTATCAAACAAAGACCTAACTAAAGTGAATATGAGAAAAAAAGTAAACACACAAAAATGTTGGAGTGTGTGTATTTTATAGATATATTCTTTTGTTAAACGTTAATGTGTGTTTTTTAAGGGAGCAAACACAACAACAACAATAACAAAACAATACAAGAAAGTTTATTGAAAGGTTCTATTGTAGGGTACGGGTGAGAGAGGCAGTGCTATGCTATACAGCTACATCTCAAGATAACAGGTTGTGGAGGACCTATTATCAAAACTGTATTGTTTCCAACAGAAGGCGACATTTATGTGTTGTTTTTTTTCCGACCACCTGACATAGGTAGATGTGTGAAGGTATTTATTTGTTTTCCACAATGGAAGACATGTCAACACTGTATCCCCGTGTATTCGCACAAACTAGTTTGCTGTTTTACCTGAGCCACCTGACTCAGACATTAAAAGTTCACCTTTCAGACCTTTCAATCTATAGGGTAGATGTTTCCTTGGCCAACGGTTAACAGGGTGTCATGTGACCATCACAACGACCAACCACCTTTACTTTCCCCAATTAAAATCAGGTACCCATTAGAGAAGGGTGGACTTTGGGGCGCCCTAAAAATCCAAATTTAAAAATCCCAGTCATTATCGGGATTCAAACCCAGGGCTTCAGGTTCGGAAGCCAAGCGAGTAACCACTCAACCACCGCGACTCCTTATTTAGCCAATACTTATAAGATAATGAGGTAGATAGATAGAGAGAGAGAGAGAGAGACATAGATAGAAAGAAAGATAGATAGATAGATAGATAGATAGATAGATAGATAGATAGATAGATAGATAGATAGATAGATAGATAGATAGATAGATAGATAGATAGATAGATAGATAGATAGATTACATGACTTGGCCTATTTCAATCACATTCACTTCATAGTAGTTCATAGAACTGAAATGAAAGGCTGGACACCAGCTAAGGTCGGAAAAATGTCACCCACACAGCAGTCCTCTTATCATCTCCATACATCTGATGGAATCGGCAGGTAGCGATCAAGTTTGGAATTAGTGTGTCGCACTTTCTTATATGGCGTTGCGCCGGCTTCTGATTTTTTTTTCGACCTTTACTACCAAAGCCTTTTCAAGTTTTGGTATAGCCGAAAGGCAGCAGATTTAGATTCGGTTTTCCAATTCGATATCTAGGGATTGCTAACAAACCCAAAGTTTTCTTGATTCTCGTGCCAGTTGCTCGTCTTTGACCCGTCTACTTTCAGTGATAACAGTTCCGTCGAAACTTAAACATTTTAATAAAATTATTTTTACCATTGACTACTTAAAAAAAAATAAAGTCGAAACCGTTTAATAGGACTTCCGGTTATTAGGTCCAAAACGACTAAGTCTTTGTATGGTCCGGTTAAACCGTTTCGACTGTATAAGCGAATTGTTAATCGTGTTTAAATGATCATTAAGACTAATCTCGAAACTTTTATAGAAGAAATAAAAAGTAAAAAAGTTCCCCTTTCAGATCTTGTGGGCTATAAGGTAGATGATGTAAAGCTCATCTGTTTCTGTGGCCCTACGGTTAACGAGGGCGCCATGTGGCCAGCACTACGACCAACCGCCTTTACTTTTCCCTAAGAGCTGGCTGGACTCAGAGGCGCCCGAAGATTCCGAAATTAAAAATCCAAGTCTTCACCAGGATGTGAACTCCAGACCCCGGTTCGGAAGCCAAGCGCTATATCTCTTAGCCACCGCGCCAGTAGAAGAAATAATTGTTGGCGATTTTGTAAATATATATATATATATATATATTATATATATATTCACATGTTAAATTTTGTAAACTGTAATGGTAGTTTGTGCTTACATTACGTAAAAGAAATTATTTACACATTTGTTTTGGTTGAACAACTCTTTTTAAATTCATCCCTTTATGTATTTCTCGACTGAATTGATCCAGGACCTGTCAGACAAGACATTCCAGCCGATCTTCTATTCTTAAAATCAGATACGTCGACGTCGCTATCAACGAGACTGCATACGTCAGTCTTTGATGTCATTGGTCGTTCAACTTCTAATACATTTTGTGTTTGACCCGGTGAACTGTTCAGTGAAAAAAGGTATTTAAAAAAAAATGCCCATGGCAAGGGGAGAATACCTACAAGTAAACACTTGTTGGATGAGAGCATAGACATATATATATATAGACTGGACGATAAAGAACAAATTATTATCGGAAATATTTGGGAAAAGATAAGTTTGTAGATCCACATCACAAACCTATATATATTTGCCTATGTCTATGATTATAAAACAAAGACAAAATATTGGGAATATGGCAGTTTTGCACTTTTCAAAACTAAAGATCAAAGGTATATATTGGCTGAAATGTTAGTCCTAGAATTTATAGCTCAATCGCCGCCATTTTTTTTTCACATAGATATAGTACATAAAACATATTGACTCCCCCCAAATAAAAATAACTTCCTACTTCCAGTCTATATTTATTTATGTCTATGGATGAGAGTTACTGAAGAGTTATGTTCCCAAAGCTTTGCAGATTGACTGCAGGAAGTGATCTATGTTTAGATGTTTTTAATTTGCTTAGAATACACACAAAAGTGAAGTTTAAGAAACTTGGTAGTATAAACAAAGATGATTTCCTTAACATCGTGACGATTCAGCAATAAGTCTGTGAGATAAAGAATGTAAGGAGGGTTGCAACGCCTTTATTCTTTAAAGATGGCTGCGTTAAGATGCTAGTATAAAGATGATTTTGTATACGATGATTCTGTACAGATGACTCCGTTAAGTTAGTAAAACTTTATAAGAATAAAAACAAACACGTGACGATGAGGAGGAAGATTGTGGACTAGCACCGGACTCAATTCCAAATTTTGTCTTCTATCATAATAACAACGTGGCTAAAGTAGAAAGACATGCGAATACATTAATTATGATTAATATGATGACGAAGAAAAGTAAGGAAAAAAGAGAGTGAGAGGGAGAGAGAGAAATTTAGAGAGAGTGAAGTGAAAATGGCGTGTACAAACTTTTTACTAGACAGAGTTCAAATGAGCTTAGTAAATAAAAGTCAAGTCAGACTGACTCATACAATAAATGATAATGAAACGCATGGAGTTTGCTCTAAAATTGAAACTAACTCCCATACTACTAACTCTTTTTAACACAATTAATCTGAACAACTTGTTAAACAAGCCCTAACATTTTTAATTACCACCGGTCTATATCACCCGAATACCAAAGTCCATGTGTTGTAGGTTAATTTACCTACAAAAATTCAAATCGAGAGTGGTGGTCTAATTTCTTTCTATTCTTTGATTGAACATTGCAGGTGGCGATGACTCAAACTTGTTAATTACGTTAGCCGCTCTGGGTTGGTAAACTCAATAACCAATCTTAGGGATGTCGCTGTTAACAGTTGATAATAAAAGTTTTGTTTTCTTTCACCGTATTTAAAGTTTAAAGTACAAATCATAATTAAAATTAACTTAAAAAAGAAGACATAACGAGCAGTTCAATCGTTTTCATAAACAAAGTTTGACACTCGGATATTTAAAATGTTTATGAGAGTGTTGAAACGACACACTGAGAGTTGTGTTTTTGTATGTTTTTTAATGTATGATATATTTGCTTTATGTATGAATCAAACTAGCCGCCCATGGGAGAGAGAGAGAGAGAGAGAGAGAGAGAGAGAGAGTAGCAGAGTAAGTAAAAATCTGGAGATAATACAACATTATACTTCAAATGCTCTTTATTACATTTCAAACCAGACCAGAAGCCAAGTGCATTGAGTTCTGTATTTAAGGACATTCTTTGTGAAAGAGCCTTAGTAAGTGTGTGTGTGTGTGTTTGAGCAGTTGTGAGAGTATATATATGTGCATTATGGAGTGTGTGTGCGAGTTTTTGATGTAACCACGAGAAAAGGGAGAGGCGGATGGTTTGTTAGTGGAGGCTCAAAACCGGTCTGTAGAGCAGATGATGTAAAGTTCATCTGTTTCTGTGGCCTACGGTTAACGAGGGTGTCATGTGGCCAGCACAACGATCAACCGCCTTTACTTTTCCACAACTAATGTCAGGTACCCATTAGAGCTGAGTGGACTCAGAGGCGCCCGAAGATTATAAAATTAAATATCCCAGTCATAACCAGGATTCGAACCCCGGACTCCGGTTCAGAAGCCAAGCGCTTTAACGCTCAGGTACCGCGCTGATAAAAATTCTGATGAGCTTACGAGGTAATCTTTTCTTGTTCAAGTTAATAAATACTGTGAAAGTTGAAATGGTAAGAAACAGGAAGAGACCTGAGACAAAAAAGATGTGAGACAAAAGAGTCGTGTATTATTAGTGAGCTATATCTTGTTTAAATTCTCATTTCCCATTTGTTACTACATACCTTGACTTTCATCTTGAATATGTGTATGTTTATAAAAAAAAATGTATATTCAGTGTAGTTTTCAAAGAGATTGTTGGTGTCATTTCTACTTCTGCATTAAGAATTGTATACGCCTTCCTCGGTTTATTTATACAAGCTGTTTGGAGCGACAAACACGTGACTGCACCAGTGTTAGGAGTTTTCTCTTTGGATAGACCTTAGAAAATATAATTTTAAAAGTAAAGATCTTTGCCGAGAACTTGGTTCAGGTAAAGTTTAGAGCTCATCTGACAAGTCAGAATCTACGAATGTCATGTGACCAGGTTTTGAGCTATGACCATACGCTTCCCTAATTCGAGACTATTCGATATAGATGTTACCACGTCGCTATTCGTCTAAACTGCCCACAGTGCCCCACAGGATGTGACTTTGCAGGCCAGTGTTCTATAACGATTGGTTTCACTTTAATCGGGTATTATTTTTGGGAGTATACAACGCAAGTAGGCCTTGAAGAACTAAAACTATACTACTATTATTTAGTGATTTTTTTTTTCGGAAATTTTCGGAAATAGAAGCAAGGTCATGCTTAGATAATTACATGTACAGAACCAAAAAGCAGCAGCAAATGATACGATTCTTACCTGGTGATGTTATGTAAATACTTGGTTTGAAGGTATTATTCAAAATGTATCCAATACGAGACACTCAGATGGCCTTAGATACCAATAGAGGGCAAATAGACTGGATGTTGACATTCGTCCAATACAAATAAACTTCACAGCAGTACGAAGCATGCTACTTTTGGAACAAACTCTTCTTTTTTGTGTGTCATCAGTGTCTAGAGATATTTCACTAGATTAAAAAAAGCCTTCCGAACATTTGAGGCTTTAAATTGACCTATTTAATTTTATTATCCTATTGGGTTCAATGTGTTACTTTTTTTCTACTCTACGGAATGGAAGAAATTCCTTATTGATGCACTATAGATGATCATAAAAGAATTGACGAAATCATAATGTATATTAATCCACTTTGTCTACGAATCACCACAGTGTGCGTCTTGTCAACACAGACTAGAGAAGATGTCGTTATGTTATGAAGTTAACTAAGAGACACATCAATCGAAACGACAAGGAACACTTGCATGATAACATATTGTGAATGTGTTTAGTCAACCCTTGAAGCACGTTCGTGTTGCAAGCCCGTGGTCTTAGCATCGGGAACAAAGTAATAGGTTAAAGGGCTTTTTAAAGTTCACGAACCTTGTCATTCAGCCTGGTATTGTGTAGATAGCGCACGAGTGATCCTATGTGTTGTGCAGTGAAGTCCTCTTTGTTCAACGTATGTGCAATGTTGTGTGTCTTTTTGTGTTGATATGGGAATCTATCTATGTATCTCTCTCTCTCTCTCTCTCTCTCTCTCTCTCTGTATATATATATATACATACATATATATTACACACGTGAGTGTATTTATGTAAGCAGACAATACTGCACTTATGATTACAAAACTACATCACACCTGTTGACAACACTCTCAATGTAAAGACACACACAAAGCCTGTCAGGAAGACACAAAGATAAAAGCGAGTTTATTGTTCCAAATGCTAGGACGTATAAGCCCAAGTTCTTTTTCTTCCATCGTGCCCTTGGAAGCGGTTGCCTAAATCAGACAGGGAGACAGATGACTAAACAAAGACTCTTATTGTGTGTCATGTCCTCCCGCTGTCTCGTACAGAATCTATTTGCCTCTATGTACACGAAGGCAAGGTTTACCTTTCAAAGCGTTGTCGAGAGAAGGAGCACATCGAAAACTAAGCTATTCTTTTGCTGTGTCTTGACATTTGAAAGCACAATGGCTGCATGGTCTAGCGGTACGCGTTCTGGACTGTCGTTCGGGGTTTTAAAGGTTCCGAGTTTGAACCCTGCCCGCTGCCATCCCTCTTCGTCCTGCGGGAGGTTTGGACTAGAATGTAATTATCTTCACTTCTGAAGGAACATCCGAAACATGTAGAACGTTTGATAACTCTGAAGTTTGAATTTGAAAACATCTCAACTTCAGCTTAAGTTGTTTTTTTCTAGAGGATTTCAAATGTAATAATATAGCCCTCTATCTTAGCTTACCATTGAGTAGCAAACAAAAAGTGAGTTATATAAAAAGACACAAAATAAAAGAAACAGCTGTAGTATGTGTGTTACAAGCTTATATCTATAATCTAATAAAATGTTTATAATTCTGTTCATAAAACAAAAAAATATTGCTATAAAAGTTTAAATAATATCACTATATATGTAGAAAGTACTTCACAACTGTACATAAACCAGTATCATGATAAGATAAATAAAATGTGCATTTAATTTTCATTTATATAAATGTTCATAATACATAATAATTTTTAAATGCATAATACTATCATAATACATTTAAGGCTTATAAAACATGCTCCAATTGTCCATCTGTGCAAAACATACATTTATATGAAAAATACAATTTTATTTACGCCAGTTTGCATTGGGGAAAAAAGCAGCAATGATAATCAAATCCTCAGGTTAACAAAATAGTCAAAATGCCTTCTGAGACTAAACGAAAAATCTAATCTTGAGAAATAAAACACAGTGTTTCGCTCGGCCATCACTCTCTAGCGTTGAGCGGGTTTAGGGCTAGGATGTAATAATCTTCAAGGCCGAATGCACTTCCAAAATGTGTCAAACAAAAACAGCAGTTCATACAATGTCTTTGTGTTGTCTGTCTGTCACTTAGATTGTTATTTGACTCATCTAAGATGTTTACGATTACTTCATTAACTAATCGTTTTCTTATCATGAGCATCTTACATCTCTTAAATGAAGATGAGTAGAGACTACCAAAAGTTATTACTAATATTTGGTTCAAAATACAAAATGAGACTAAAGTCGTTGATATCATAAGAAATGTGCCAATATATATTTCTGTTGTTGTTTTTTTTCAGTCACAAGGTGAAAAAGTAGGTATCATGTGACACACAAAATAAAAACAAAAAGGTCAAATACAACGGTCACACATAATGGTAACTTGCGAGATTTTAAGGACTCCCTTGAGTCCACCAAACTTTAATGGGTACCTAACGTTTGCTGGGGAGAGATAGCTTTACCATCTGCCACCATAGATTCTTTATTTTATATACAACAGTTTCAAGTTTTTAAAAGATACAAATTCTCTAAAGGTTTGGTGAAGCTAAAAATAAATAAGTAAATATAAACAACACTTCATAGTAATTATTAGTCAAGTCAATGGATATGTTTAAGCCAGAACTACCAATTGCTAATATTGCTTGAGTACTCTCCTGTAAGTTAATTTCACACCGTTGTTCACTAAAATTACATATCTCTGTCACAAGTGGACTTTTGGCAATATTCCTAGTTTTGTAAATTTGTCATTACATAGTACATAGTAAAAAAACGAATAAAAAAAATTCCCCTTGCGATCTATAGTGCAGATGAAATTTAAGGTTTCATTATCCAACAGTTAACGAGCAGGGTGTCGTGAGGCCAGCACAACGACCAACCTCCTTTACTTTCCCTAACTAAAGTCAGGTACCCATTAGTTCTGGATGGACTCAGGGGTGCCATAAATTCCCGAAATTAAAAATACCCCTCTTCATCGAGATTCGAATCCAGGACTCCAGGTTAGGAAGCCAAACGCGCTTAATCACTCAAATGCCGCCCCCCCCCCTTTCCCAGTATCATTACATGCTACTCTCAAATGTTAAATATCTAGAATCTAGTTCATATATAAATATATATTTTTTTTTTTAATTTTTTTTAGACTATAAAAAGTAAACCTTTATGGATTTCTATTCCAAAATAATTTTTCAGAATTATTTCTTTACGCCGTAACCTTGTTTTATTTATAATTGTCGTAAAAACGCTTATAAATAAATATAACAAAATCTCCAACACTGCAAAAAAATATTGAGCTAGACAAAAGAAGCATATTAATTTTCATTGTCGATTTCCTGGCTATTCTCGCCTATTCTGGTTCCATTCCTGGCTCTACGAGCTAGTCCTCCACCTATGATGAGCGCCAGAGAGCCGATCACTGTCAGATAGTAAGAAACACCTGGGGTATATGAGATGGTCGAGTCAGAATAGAACGCTCCTAACCATGCTGCATGAATGATCGAGCCAATGATGCCAAAATTTCCTGAAAAAAAAAGATGAATGAGAAACAGTTACTAAATAATTAGAAAATAAATTTTGTCTGAATGCAGTTAATTTCTCTTGACAAGATCAAGTTCAATCAATCCCAAGCCGATTATCACTAGAATATGTTAGAAGCGACTGATCTGTTACGTTTGTTCCTCTCTCTGAAGAAGAGATAGTCTAATAAAAATCTTTTTTTTTTTATTGAACGAGGCGAGTTAAAAAAAAATTAATAATAATTCATCAATCGTCACACAGCTCATTTAATCATGTCCCCCCCCCCAGACAAAAATAATTAGGAATTCAAAAATAAAATAGCTTCCCTCAAATGGGGGGTAGGCGTGGTGGTTAATTGGTAAACCACTTAGCTTCAGAACCGGGGGGTCTCTAGATAAAATCTCGGTAAAGTCTCATATTTTTTTAGCTTTGGGATTTTTAAGACGCCCCTTAGTCTACCCAACTCTAAGGGGCGCCTGACATTAGGGCAAGTTGAGGTGGTTGCTCGTTATGGGCGAATGACATTTTCTAAAACCGTTGCATACAGAAACAGGTGACTTTATTTGGTTGCGGAATTATGTAACTTTTGACCTTTATCTGTAATAATGCAGATAAGTGAATAGAAAAAAAAGGGGGGGGGGGGTGAAAGCGCGGATGAAAAAAAATATCGAAAGTCGGAGAGTTAAATCGCACACCCAGACCTGCAAGTTGGTTGACTGGATGAGAAGTCCTAACGAACACCGTGTAGTGCAGGAGTACCACAAGTCAACGCTCAAGAAGCACTAACGACTGAACTATGACTTTTTTTTTAAACAAATGTTCATGTTCGGTGTCTTATTATTTTTTTTAAGATAATTAAAAGGGGCTGCTGCACCAGGCAACAAATATTCTAGTTACGCCACTGCATATCAACGTAAAAATCAAGTGACTCAAGTGTATTGTTGAAGTCTATTCCTACAAAGCTTATGCCAACTCACCCTGTCTGTCTGTCTGGTACAAATTTTGTACACGTTATTTCTCACATTTCCCATTCTCGGATTAGGTTGAAATTTTGCATAATTATTCGTTGTCCGTAACAAAGCATGAATCAATACAAAATTAACCATTTAATTAATTAATTTATGGAAACAGAAAATGAGAAATAAATCTTACAGTAATGAGAGATGTGATTATAAATGTGCAGTTCTTTCCCTCTTACAAGTACAATTCTCCCCTTGAGGTATGGAGCTGCTTTCCAACGACCACCTTATCAATACTCACCCCCAACAATGGCCGCTATAAGCGTGACTAAAGTGATGATCTTGGCGAGTTTTTCGGACTTTTTCTTCAACAGCTGTGTTATTAGATCTATGGCTATTGCGGTCAGCGCTGTGGACGCAGCCAGCGTTGAGATCACACACAAAGCGTAGGCAGCTTGACCTTTTGGTTCCGCTGAAATAGATTACTATAAGGTCAACTTCTCTGCTTATCTTATCTTATATATTACAGACGCTACTTTAAAAAAAGAAGATACTTACGTCCTACGTTCTGACACATAAACATAATTTATAATAATAGACTGGTATTTGCATTTCCGGTTTAAAAAATATTGTTTCTAGGTGTAAATAGCAGCAGAAAAATGAAATATGAATCTAGTCTTGAAATCTTAGCAAAGTCAGATTTTGGGACTGAGAGTATACTGGGCCTTATTTTGACTTGGTCAGACTTTGCAACCGCCTAGGGCCACAAACCAAAATGGGGCCTCAACATTTGAAAACAAAATATACATTATTAATTAATGTATACATATCCAAATAAAAGAAAATGGAATTGAGATTATATTTATAAATATTTGAGTTCTTCCCTCGCTACAGTGTCCAATACGTGAATATATTAATACGGTTACGAATTTATCTTGTTCTAGCTTAATTTGCTTGTAGACAAACAAATAAAAATCAATCAATTCAAATAAGTAGACGGCTCAAGTTCCTGTTTTATATAATTTTATTTATTCTGAACTCTTCGATCTGTTACGGTACACAAGTAGTGTAGAAAATTGCCGTGGCGCTTCACTGTACTGGATAGTACTAAGCCGTACTGATCTGTACCAAGCTGTACCTTACTGTTAAACTTGCAGGCTCTCTCTCTCTCTCTCTCTCTCTCTCTCTCTGGCCTTACTAAGGTTATCGAAAACCTTCTGGAAACTAGCAGAAACGAGCCTGTCTCGCTCGACTCTATTCTGGAAGAGCACATGACGTCATCTATTGTTTACTGACATACATTCCAGAAGTTCAATGACGTCATTCACATGAGTCCAGCCGAGGCAAATCGTTATTGTAGGCCTGAACACTTATATGCGACGTCACAACCTGTGGGCAGTTAAGGCCAATAGCTCGTTGCCACCTCACAGGCCTGTACATGGCAATGAGCTATTGGTCTAAACAACCCACAGGTTGCGACGTTGCTGGTCAGTGTTGAGGCCTTCTATAACGATTGGCCACGTGCCAGCCAGCACATTTATCACAATATAATGCCTCTACTTTTACATCACTATTTATATAAAAGTTAAATGAGGGTAAATGACCATAAAAAAATAATTGTCCAGGGTGTCCACTTACAGATGTTCAGTATGTAATGGGCAAAGATTGTACAACACATGTTGTGTACTATAACAGAAATTATACAAACATGATCTGTTCATACTCAGGTAATATAGTGTACTTATATGTTGCCTACATAACAGGGGTGTGCAAATTACGAACCGCGGGCAACATGCGGCTCGCCAGAGTTTTTTATGCGGCCTGCGGGCACCTACAGAAATCAGGTGTACCTACAGCATAAACTTATAAAAATGCTAATATTTCTTTTAATAATTCAAATATCTATATAAGTATTGAAACTCAAATAAACGACAACTATTCTTATAGGATATACTTCAACACACTAAGAAACAATCTCATGCCAATATTTATTCAATGCTATGAAACACTGTGCTGAGTTTTTGGGTATGCTTGAAACGAGATAGCAAGTGTAACAAATGATGGAGCTTGATCTTTGTTATACCAACCATAAACCCTAAAGAGGAAAGTTTGCACAAAGCTGAATAAAAAAGCTACATATTAATAGCAAATGAACACATGAAAGCTAGGGAGTCTTAACTACGGGAAGCCTCGAAAAGTTCTTGAATATTTAAAAACAAAATATTCCGATGCATCCGCTGGCTTAGCATGAGCAAGGTAATGAGAAGAGTATAAAATCTCAAGGAAGAATTTTGTATGTTCCTTGAAGGACATTGAACTGTGACTTTATTAGAAATATTTCTAATGAAGAGTGGTAGACAGATTTCATGTTTTTAATGATTGTAATTACAATGGAGTGTTTTCACATGTATGTGCATGTCAAATCTTTTCAAACAAAGCTTTTCCATTTCTCCAGCCATGCTTTTGAAAACATTTTCCTTTGCTGAAATATGAAACTGTTTCAAGTGAAATGGTTGAAATGTACAACAATTATTTGCAAATGTTGTGATGTAATAAGACAATAGCAATTTTTTTAAATAGTAAAATTGGTTTCAGAAATGGCTAATTCTTGTTCAATCCCTCATTTGGGAGTGTGTCAACATGAAAAGTATAAATATAAATTAAAAGACATTATTCAAAGCTAGGGTATTTTTGTAAGTTGCAAGTACGTGTGTATATATATCATGGGCGTAGCCAGGATTTTTTTCGGGGGGGGGGGGGTTGGGGGGATTTTTTTTCTCTCCCCCCTCGCCTCCCCTCCCCGAAAAAAATATATTTATATGTATGTATGTATGTGTGTGTGTGTATATATATAATCTTTATTATATTCTGACCCATCATTCTTTCGGAAGACGTTTATTGTGCCCTAGAATAGGTTCTTCCTTGAGTTAGTGGCAAAATTGTAGACCCCCCGCCATTGCCATCAATGGGGTCTTGGTGAGCGCTAAGAGCTCCCTCAGCACGGGGCGGAGCCCCGCCGCCAAGCACTACTTCTGATATTGAAAGCCAACAAAATGCATATTCTGAGGTATCTACAGTGCCTTTTCCTGCTATTAAAAAGTTTTATTTCAAAAACCTAATGTGCTATTCTTACTGACTTAGACCCTTCCGCGCCGTTCGGCGCATTCGCCGTCAAGCTGTTTCCACAAAAATCTGTCACTGGTAATGTCTGAAGCCTCTGAGGACCTCCATGAATGTGTGGCGCTAAGTTCTACTACAATGTCATCGCAACTCTTCTTATGCCTAATTCATTTTGTCGGATACAATCTTACTAAGGGGTCGACTCCCAGTGCGGCATAGTATTTCCCTGATTTAGACCCGATCTCTATAACTGACTTCTAAAATCTGTCTTAGCCATCTTTGTTGAGCCACATTAAGTGTTTTTCAATTTCGGCAGCTGACTATTCACTGCACTTTATTAATTGAGCCCGCCACTGGTAGAAATGTATAACCTCTCTTGAATACGCTCTTGGAATTGGGTGACTGTAGTTTGCTTTAGATTTTATATCGAAAAGTGAAGTTTTATCGTCAAAATCATCTGTTGGAGGTTTTAAGCTAAAAAATCTCTGGAGTTATGTTGTTTTTTTTTAAGGGGAGGTATCCCTGAAAATCTTATTTTTGTTATTTCTTAAGCTAGGCCTTTGAAATTTGTTATGGTAACATATAATGATATTCTAAAATAAATAATGCTAAAAAAAAAGTTTTTTGAATGATGGTTGCCATGGTAACAGCGGCCATTTTGTTTATTGTATACAAATTAAAACTCTGAATTTTGTAAAAAATATAGATTAGAAATACATGAAATTAAATTAAAAGATAAGAAAAAAGGATCCTCTAAATTGGTACAACGTCAGAATTAAAGATTTAAGTATGTTAAATTTTTTACAAATTTTTGAATTTTTAGTATTTTTTAGACCTAAAAAAACAGGATAAATATTAATTAAAAATGCTTTTTAAAAAAAAAGTAAATAAAATATTGAAAAACAATCATTGTACGAGTAAAGTTAATGATGTCCTTAAGAAGTGTTTCAAATTTCATCAAAATCTATCAAGTAGTTTAGGAGAAATTCCTAGTAAAGCACAATGACATGTGCAAAAACTAACATTTTGAGAAAAATGAGTTTAAAGTATAAATTTTATTAAGATTTTGTCTCATAGACCTTTCAAAAACATTAAAAACACATGTTTTAGACACAGATTTAAGCAATAAAAATGATTATAATGTAAAGAAAAATGATTGATCTACTTAATTATGTTATTAGTTAAAAATCGATATCCTAGACCTAAAACTCAATTTTCTCTAGGGATACCTCCCCTTAAATTCAAATCAAAACCCCATTTAGCTAGGGTCATAGAACTTAGTATCTGTAGTTTGCTTAAGAATAATATTGAAGATAGAGGTTTTCCACCTCAAAACGCTCTGTAGGGGGATTTTAAACTCAAAACCATCTGGAGGGGTTTTAAACTTTAAAAAAAGCCATCTGTAGGAGAGGGATTTAAACTCAAATCCCCCAATTGTCTTGGCTACGCTCAAATAATTTTAGTGTGTAATTTTCTTTTTTTTATATTGCAGAGATATTTTTTAGCGTCAAACCACTCTGAAGGGGGGTTTAAACTCAAAACTCCTTTTGGCAACGCTCATAGCATTTTGAGTGCCTAATTACCTTTTTTTTTCTTATATTGAAGAGGTATTTTTTTACCTTCAAACTCCGCTGAAAGGGGGGGGGGTTAAACTCAAAACCCTTTGGCTACGCTCATAGAATTTTGAGTGTGTAGTTTTCTTTTTTTATATTGAAGAGGGGGTTTAGCGTAAATTTTGGAGGGGGTTTAAAATCAAAATCTTCCTTAACTGTGCTCGTGAAATTTGGGGGATTGTCGTTTGCATTTTTTTTTTGGTTTTATGTTATAGAAAAGGGGAATTTAACTGCGAGAACCCATGGTAGGGGGTTTTAAACTCGAACCCCCCTTGGTAGGGGGTTTTAAACTCAACCCCCCCCCCCGGTAGGGATTTTAAACTAAAAAACCCCTGTAAAAAACCCTGGTAGGGGGTTTTAAACTCAAAACCTCCTTTGCTGTGCTAGGGCAAGTGATGGTTTAGTATTGAAATCTCACCTAAAATAAACAAAATCAAAGCAAAAAAAAAATCAGTAACTAAATTCCGATCCCCCCCCCCCTGGGGGGGATTTCATTTCGGGGGGGGGGGGGTTGAACCCCAAACCCACCCCCCCTGACTACGCCCATGATATATTTATATATAATGTGGCTCCCTCTTACCCCAAAAAATTTTTATAGGCCCTCGATACAGAAAGGTTGCCCACCTCTGCTATTTAAGGATATGATGTCATTAACAGAATATAACATTAATAATTATAGGAACCTAGTGGTAATGAGATGTCGTAAATAAGAAAGCAATACTCACAAGAAGTATCAGAAAGTCCTGTCCATGTATCTGTACCAAACTTACTTGGGAGGGTGAACCAGCCCTTAGAGCCAACACCAATCACAATAAACAGAAATGCCACAAAGATGTCTGCAAGGGCGGCAACTGTTAGTTTAAATGGTTTGCCTACTTTCGCCATCTAAGTAAAACCAGAAAACAAACACACTTGATTGCGTATAAAATAAATGAAAAAAAATCGTCGCAAAATATAAAGTAGACGAACACGTCATAAGCAATATAACGATTTTTAAGATTCTAATTTTATCATTGTGTAGTGGCCACTATTTTAAACATAACACACCTCGTTAATTTTATAAGAAAAAATACAACATTAATATATTTACTACAGTTTCAGTATAACTACCACAATGGTAATTATACGCGTAAGTTCACAGATTTTTTATTCTATTTTATACTGAACACCTCTTATCTCATATGAAATGAACATATGTGTTATATAATATAATACCGTGGACAAATGTTATTTACATTTTAAATGAAAATTTCCTCGGAATGTTTCAAAAGCTCCATTTCTTTTTAAAACTATCCAATAAAAATCGCCCAATTCAAATTTTTTAAATAGATATTGAAATAAAAATTCACTGTCAAACAATGTTAAAATTACGTACTTGAAAAATATAATGTAGAAGACTTAGAACTGTATTTTATAAGATACAAAGAAATTCCTAATGAATGTTAGCAAAGTAGATACACATTAATCAATGGTGGTTTTTTTTTTTTTTAATTCTGTTAATTAGGAAATAGTTCTGCTCCGGAGTACAAGAAGATATATGCTATACAACCCCCAGATATTTGATATTCGATGTATCCTTGCCCCTCCCCCTAAAATAGCAGCTTATTATTTAACCCCATTTCCCTGAAACAACCACTGACGAGCTGAATCCAATAGACCGTATAGAACACAATAGAGTTGTGGTTCCCAAACTATTTTCTTAACGGGAGACATTCTGACCATTGAGCGGAACACTTTTTTTTATTATTAATTCACGTGGTGGCTTCATGTTAATTATTCTAGTACAGCGGTTCTCAACCTTTTCAGCTTGGCGACCCCTTTTTACAATTGCCCTTTCTGACACGACCCCCCCCTTTGCACACACACACACACACACACACACACACGAGAAGAATAGACAAAACAATCCAGTTATTCTATGGTTTTTGGCGACCCCTGGCAAATCGTCAATCGACCCCCAAGGGGGTCGCGACCCACAGGTTGAGAACCTCTGTTCTAGTAGCTTGGACAACACCTATTCATGCCTCGAGGAACACTAGGGTCCCACTGAACCCAGTTTGGGAAACACTGCACACTAGAGCATGCCTGAACCAGAGCGCCAAGTCCATACTTCTTGGAATAGTACAGATCTAACCTTGGAATGACATACCTATTTTTTTTTTGTTTTTTTGTTAACCAAAAGAAACCACATCTTTACCGTCATTATCATAGTAATTATTATTGAACACATGAAATACTTGCCATGTTGTAATTATCACTACATTTACAATAAAAATATAAACCGTACGTTTGAATGATGAGTTGCTTATATGCCATCACATTTCTGTTTTGTAATCTCTAGTCGAGATGCATAACCCACGGGATATAAAACTCTAAACTCCTTTAGCATCAACTATCCACCTAGCCTGGGTTTTACAGATGCAAAAATATAAATTAACTAACACGAGGCAATGTCTTCGAGCCAAAGGATTAGTGTTTACCAAGGACCTGCAATTCCACAGATGAACAGAAAGAAGGGGAAAAAAAAACAAGACAAAGTTAGGGTTAAAAAGTAAAACATACCAGTAAATTATAAACAGAAATAACAGCTTTGTCTTCGATTCATAAGTGTAAAGATAAGTGCAATGCTGTTGGTGTCATCAAGAAGACTTTCTATTTTCCGAAACAGTTTCATTTTTACCTTTTTGTGTGAGACACGATGAACTGAGAAATAAGAACCCAGTCACAATTTTGAGATGATTTGTTCGGCGGATGTTAATAGCAATTCGTTGTCAACCATTTTTGTTTGATCAGCCGTAGGGAGGCAAGGGCCGAACGGATAATCTTGTTTTACATGTTTCGGATGTTCCTTCAGAGTTGAAAATTAGTTTACTTCCTAGTCCCAGTGGCGTAACTAGGGGGGGGGGATGGGGAGGGGAGGATTTTAAAAACCCCCCGAGCCCTCACCTAGGGGGGGGGCCCCAAATGGGTGTCCGAAATAAATTTGTAAATACATAAATTAATATATTTGATTGACAAATAGTGTCAACAGGTGTATTTTTTTTTCAACATTTATAGATTAAAGTTATCACAAAGACTAAACCTAGATCTAGGTCTATCAGTACATTGACTTTGTTGACATTTTAAAAATATTTTTTCCCACAGAGATCAAAGTTTTTTTAAAAGTTAGTTTAACATATTAAACTTTGTTGCTACGAATACAATTGCATGATATACAGCGAATTCCAGTTATCTTGTTACCTTTACTAATAATAGATCTAAATGGCGAGTATTGTGTGGCTACACTACTTAACCTTGAACCAAAATTTACAGAATCGAGTATAACAGATCCAAAAGTTATTCTTAATAATGCTAAAATAGTCCATTCTTCGGGTTTGGCGTCTATAATTTCAGAATTAAACTTCACACTCGAGTTATTACCCCTCTATTTATTTTCCTCCATTCAATGGAAACTCCTTTTTTATTTCTATCTAATCCTTTTGCTTTCGCACAAAACATAAATAACAAACAATGACGTAATATCATATAATATTAGCACATCCTTCCTTTTGAAGTTATTATCACACCTTTACTTTTAAAGTTCTTAAGAGTGATATCTACTAGCAGGGCCGGCCCTAGCATTTGCAAATCCTGGAAAATCAGGAGGTCGCGAAAACCATGTCAATTTATTTACGTTATAATGGTTTAATTTAATACTTAGAATTAGCGCGTGGCCTATGAAAGCGCGGGTCCCACTGCGACCGCATAGGCTGCAGAGGCCTAAAGCCGGCCCTGTCTACTAGGAACTTTAACAATTCGTCCACTTCTGGTTGTCTTGACTGGCACAACAAGTTCTCTAGACATTGTTCTATAACTGTCTGTTTCGTTTGTTCCAGCAGTTTGCAGTTCATTGTCTTCATCGGTATCATAGTACCCAGAGATGTCTTTATCGAAACTCTTATTCAAAAAGCGTTGATTTCTTCTGTATGTTTTCCCATCGTTTGTCTTTATGATGTAAGATCTGGGTGCTGAATGTTTTTTTATGACAACTGCTTTCTGCCATGTTTGACCTAGACGAACTCTCCGACAGAATAATCTTTAGGTAGTCTAGCTTTTGCATCGTATTTCACTTAGCTTTTTATCTGTCGTTCGTTGAGTAATGTCTCTGCATTTTCAGCTACCGATGGTTTCAATAGTTTGTGATCAATTGGAATGATTCCCTGAGTCTTCTACTCGTCAGCAGTTTTGATGGTGAATACGGCAGTCCACTTATCGGAGTATTTCTATACTCGAGCTTAACGAGATAGGGATCTTTCCCACTTTTGTATGCTCTGAATCCTTTTGCTTTCGCACAAAACATAAACAACCAACAATGACGTAATACCATATAATATTAGCACAGAATCTTTTTCATGTAGTGGAAAATTAAGAATTTTTTGCCTATCTGGAATTCTGATCAAAGCTCCTGCGCCCAATTAATATAGTTCGGAAGAAACTACAAAAGTCTGGACTGCATATACGGGAAGCTGCTAAAGAAATTAGTTCCTTTTCATGCTTTCTGCAAAATGATGAGAAACTGACAAAAACCCAATCCATCGAAAAAGCAAAAGAAGGTAGTGAATACTATGGATTCCCTGTAATCAAATCAACCATAAGAAAGAAAAGACTTAATTGGAATTTGAGTTCTAATGTAGGACTGTCAATAGAACTGCAATTCAAACGTGTTGAGACAGAAGTGCTGGACAGATTTCATATGGAGATGAAGGGCAGATTCCAAAGGCTGGAAAGAAAATGGATACCTTTGGGTTTCTTCTTGAACCAAGACACCTGTTAGAAGACACGCTTGTGACAAACTGTGCTACTTTTCCTGTTTGTATGATGAAATAAATGGGAAATCGCTTTTTCAATGATGTCATTGATGCACGAGCACTTTTCATCAACAAACAGTAATACAATCACCAATAGACATATTGAAAAAAACAGGCTTCATATGGGTATTACGTGTGCTCAGACTTTGCAACCTCCTCCGAATACCGCTAACTCAGGCCACTTCCATTACGTCATGTGAGAGATCATTCTCAAAGTTCAAGCTCATCAAAAAGTATCTCAGAGCACAATGACGCAAGAAAGGCTTATCATGGTTTTAATGTCAGTGAAGTCACAAATACTAGAAAGTATCGATGTAGTTGATGTTATAGATGTCTTTGATGCACAGAATGCACGACGTGAAGCGATATCAATTTAGATTTGTCACTTGTGCATTATTTAACTTATAAACAACGGTATTATTCATTAAAGAGTCTTGATGATTACTTTTTGTTAAGTTTACTGATATACTGAACCAATTTGATTTGGGGCTTATATATTTTTGGGTACATTATCTCATGTCATATGTCGAATGTCAAAATGCAAGGGGCCCCCAAAGAGGTCAATCCCCCCGGGCCCCCAAATCCCTAGTTACGCCCCTGTTGTCAGTGACAAACAGAGCCGCATATCCTGATAAATTGGACAAGGGAATACAACTAGGCCTCATTCTTTAGCTAGTTGGAAATTGACTCGAACTAGACCATACAGAAGTCTTTTAAACTAGTTAGTAATTAGCTCTAACTAGACCACACAAAAGACTTTTTAACTAGTTAGTAATTGACTCTAACTAGACCACACAAAAGACTTCTTAACTAGCTGGTCCTTGACACTAACGTGACAACACATTATGTTTTGCTATCAAGATCATTCAAATAAGTTTTTTAAAAATCTTACGAGAATAAACGATTTACTCAGATTTTAAAATGTATTGGGTTATGAACATTTACATACAAGATCTATATTTCATTTTATTTATTTTTAAATTTAATATGCAACATGTATATTTCATTATGAACATATTCACAGACAGACAATTTGAAGCATTTCCTTTTTTTTATTTGCTGAAAACAATACATTTAAAACATTCAGTACACTAATACAACATGATAAAGTTACATGATCCTAAAATGTAATATATAAAATCCTCACATGATCTGCAATAGTGCAGCAAAGATTATCATCGTTACCATCATTCGGTAGAAATAAAAACTACAAAACAACAAAACAAAAAAAAAAGCTGAACGAGACAGGCGAAAAGAAAGAGAGAGAGAGAGTGAAAAAAGAAACAGAGAGAGAGAGAGAGTGAAAAAAGAAACAGAGAGAGAAAGAAAGAAGAATGAGAAAGCAATGGAAGGGATAAGAACATTGAAACTGTGAACCTTTTGGTATAAATTCCGCAGTAATAACATACTAATGGTGCAATCATAACATACTAATGGCGCAATCATAACATACCAATGGTGCAATCATAACATACTAATGGCGCAATTATAACATACTAATGGGGCAATCATAGAATACTAATGGCGTAATCATAACATACTAATGGGGCAATCATAACATACTAATGGCGCAATCATAACATACTAATGGCGCAATCATAACATACTAAAGGCGCAATCATAACATACTAATGGCACAATCATAGAATACTAATGTCGCAATTAAAACATACTAATGGGGCAATCATAACATACAAATGGTGCAATAATAACATACTAATGGCGCAACCATAACATACTAATGGCGCAATTATAACATACTAATGGCGCAATCATAACATACTAATGGCGCAATCATAACATACTAATGGCAAAATCATAACATACTCAGGGTGCAATCATAATATACTAATGGCTCAATGATGACATACTAATGGCGCAATCATGACATTCTAATGGCTCAATGGTGACATACTAATAGTGCAATTATTACATACCAATGACGCAATCATGACATACAAATGTATTAATGATGACATGCTTATAGCCTAAGCCACTTTTTGACCCTTGACACATATACCAACAAAAAATCTTTTTATACTAACAAGTGTCATAAAATAATTTACAAAAACGGAATTTTTATCACAGATACTTGAAGGTGTTCCTGTAGTTTCACGTTTAGACCCCACCAATGTGTCCACCTTTGCTAGCTTTCTTGGCCAAACCTCCACCAGCAATGAGTATGATAGAGCCGATGATGGTCAAGAAGAATGAGTAACCTGGGATGTAGCCGTAGCTTAGGCTGTAGTATACTGTCGAAATCGAACTAGTGTTGCTAAATTTACTTGCATACCACGCCACATGTATAATAGAACCAATGATTCCAAAGCCTCCTGAAATGAAAAAAACATGCTAGTTTTAAAATTCTAGCTTAGAATTATCTCCTGACACATTGATAAAGTAGTGTATTGTTGTTTTTTTTTAGTTTAAATTAACTCTGTCTGTCTGTCTGTCTGGTAAAAAATTTATACACGTTGTTTGCCCAACACCCTATTTCAGATCAAGTTGAAATTTTGCACAATTTTCTACCTGACAAAAGCAACAATCAATAAAAAATAATAATGAGCTTTTATGTTTGGCATAAAACAAGAGAAGGTAATCGTACTTAATAGATTGATGATTGAACTTGAATTAGTGTCTACATTTAAGTCGTGTACTTTTTTTTTTTATTTAAAAAGCGATAGTGGTAAAATTCATTAAGATAACCCCTTCTTCTCACCCCCACCTTCTTCCCTGGAGAAATAAATCAATTAAAATAAAACATTAAAAAAAATTAGAAAATAATTAGAAATAATAGAATTTTAACAGGGATAATGGCTAAAATATTAGAAAGTCGCAAACGAAACATCTACATTTACAACAACAATTTTGTTAAATATCAACTTTACATTATAACCCGAGGTCTTGACCAATCGTTCTAAGCCTGTGAATGTAGACGAAACCTTTTGACCGTGCAATTTCAACCGAATAGAACTTTCTTGTCTTTGTTTCTGTACGTATCTTATCTTATCTTATAAAATACTGACGTTACTTTAAAAAAAGAAGATTATTACGTCCTACGCGTCATGCATTTAGTCATGCATATTAACCAATGACTTAAATTCTGCTAAGTCACTGGTTTTTCTGGCTAGCTCAGGCAACCCATTCCATGCTCTAATAGCACTAGGGAAGAAGGAGTATTTGTACAAATTTGTCCTAGCATATATACAAATGTAGGCGTTAGATTAATGATTCTGATTGAGATACATAGGTGAGGGCAGACTTTTCTAGGTTGAGTTATAGTACCAGTACCATTATTATATCTAGTTTTAATTACGAGCTTGGACGAAGACAGTTAACTTATGTAATTTTGTTGTACATGATGTGTTTTATTCAAGTGCTTCCTAGTTCCAGAATTAAAGCTTTGCATTTATTGTTGAAGAATCTTAATAGTTTAAATTAATAGTTACATTTAAATCTCCGCATGAAGATTTTATTTGAGTGTTTAATAATATTTCGAAATAGAAATCTACTTTGAATTTTTACTTTGAAAGCGCATTGTCTGATCAACACAATCTTATAGTAACATCAAGAAATCTTTGCATCAAAAACTAAAGTATTCACATCTTCCACTGAAATAGACAAGACTTTCACACCTTTATAAAGTGCGAAATGATCAGAGTCGAGTCAGTCACAGCTCCCCATCTAAGGAGTCAGAGCTCATCGAGGTACAACGAAGCCAGTAGAGTTCCTGCTTAACAGTACAGAGTTGATACGGCGGTTCAGATATCCACGGCAGAACATTGTACAGTGAGTGTTACCTGTTGCCCATTGTACAGTATTGGTTGTGATTTATTGGATATTAAAGTTGTACGTTATATCGGAGACCTGAGTTGTTAAAATCTATGAGTTGGCAGTGTTGTGTGGTGCAGTTGCAGAGAGTCTTAATATTGATATTTGTTACAAGATAGAGAGAGAGAGAGAGAGAGAGAGAGAAAGAGAGAGAGAGAGAGAAAGAGAGAGAGAAATAGAGAGAGAGAGAGAGAAAGAGAGAGAGAAATAGAGAGAAAGAGAGAGAAAGAGAGAGAGAAAGACTCAAAGACTCAAAATCATTGCTCTTTTTCTACACCTTTGTCTTTATAAACATTTTTCTGGAGTGCTTAACATATATATGATCATTACTTACCGCCAACATTGGCAGCTATCAGGGTCACCAAAGGTAAAATTTTGGTCGTAGTCTCGTTCATTTTGTTTAGGAGTTGTAACAAAACATCAATCGACACGGCTGTCAGGGCCGTAGCCGCCCCGAGTGTCGAGATGACACAGAGTGCGTAGGCTGCTTGCCTAGCTGATGAGTCTGATGTGTCTTTGCCATTGTAATTTGAATAGGCAACTAAGACAAAAAAAAAGAGAATAATAGTAATAAAAACATTAGAAAGAGAGTGTGTGTTATCACATAAACTCAAAGGAGGCCTAACTCAAATTCGCTCATGGACCAGAAATATTGAAGCCATGATTAGCCATGGTCTCATTTTGATAGTTTAAATTAATAAAATTTCAAAAATTCTTTAGCGTTATTTTTTAACTTGAAAGCAAACAGGACAACATGCCATCCATAATAAGACTCATCTAGCTCTTTATGATTGGGATCGTTAATTTTAGAAATGAAATGATTCAGTATCGAAACAAATCGTTGCCAAAACTTAGAAATGTCCGAAATATCATGATGTCCTATTTTCATTTTGTTTTCTAGTTTCTGAGATCTAAACGGGACGGGCGGACGGACGGAAGAACAGACAGACAACACAAAACTAATAGTAGCTTTTCTCATTTTGAGTACGCTGAAAATGAATAATTGCAATGCATAAAACCTTTAGAAATAAAAATTATGCCTTCATTTGTATTATATATGACATACAGATGGGATTGACAGGATAGAGGTAACTTTCAGTGTGTAAATAATACATTTGAAAAGAACAGTTATGTAACTTAGCATAAACTATAAAGAACTAGATGTCTATGTGAATACATACGGTCATAATCTTGAAGTTTAATTCCAGAATTGATGCTATTAAAATAAACCCATCCAGGTGACGCAACTCCAACCACAATAAGTATAAACGCTATCACAATCAGAATGGCGGCAATTAGGGTATATTTCAGCAGCTTTCCAATTTCCATCTGGTGAAGATAAATTTCTATGTCAGAAGCATGAATTTGTATTGAATTTTTAAAATAACAGATTTATACCTTTAAATGCTTAGCCTAAATATTTTAATCCTTATTTTTCCATGATCTAAGATTATGCCTTTTGATTATAATAGTATACGTAACTATACATTTTATTATTGAATAGTATTAGTTTGTAATATTCAGAGAAAGTTCAAAGATACAATCGCAAAGGCTAAATGTACATACTGTGATTGGATTCTTGCTTTGTTACAGGTTAAGCCAACTTCCTCATACATAAATACAAGTCTGAATCTTAACCAGCTTTATATATGTCGAATCTAAATGTTGAATCAGTTGTTAACGGCAATGACCTATATTGTAAAAACTTTACACATTTTAATTATTGTTTTTTTTTTTTGGAGGGGGGGGGGGGGTGGGGGTTGCGCCTCTATTCTCCCTCTCCTTTGACCCTTCCAATTTCATATGTACATTTACCAAACCAGATCGATAAAACTATATTTACATTTGATTAACAAAACTCATTTCTTGGAAACAAACTCGGTATGTCATTCATACCCCTTGTTCTTAGCACAAACCCGGATGTATAATGTTCATTGAAAGATTTGGGGGGGGGGGGGAATATCCTATAAATTATTGTTTGCGCTGTTAGGGGAGGTTCAGTAAATTTGCATATAGTAATATAGGCAATGATTTATACGTTACCAAAAGTCTCACGTTCCAAATTTTATATCTTGATACTGAGTTAATGGAGAAACCTTAAAGGAAAGTGTTATTTGGTATTGACAATCGAAGTCAAGCTTGATCTGTTTCCTTCAAATGCTTCTAGATTCCAGTAATTAAAAGTGTTTGACTTTAACTTCTGGTACACGAAATAAAGAAAGCAAAATAATCGAGAGGAAATCTGTCTGTCAATGTAAATCATATTTACAGCTCTATTGATTTCACTTTTTCAGCGTTTCTGTTCATTTTCTTTTGCAGAATTAAAAGTAAAATGTAAAATAACTCTAGATGAAGACAAAATAAATAAAATCTGAACATTTTTTAATTGATTTTTTATTTGAAAACATTCTAAAATATTTTGCTAATATTAAAAAAAAAACTAGACAATTTTTCTTAAACACAATTTATTTTTAAGAATCTATAATTTTACTGTCTACCTATAATGAAAACAAATAATTTTCCCGCTTTATTACATTTTACATAGTAAGATTAAATACAAACACGCAGACACTTAGCAGCACACACATTTAAACTGCGTTCCTTTAGTACATTTTAGGTAACCGTCTAAGAGAGTAAGTCCGAAACAACCAAACGCGGGACAGATCTGGACCTTGATGCGGAGCCACCCAGCTCTAGAAAGTCCTCGACAAGTTATTTTTCTGCGGTATTTATTTGTTTGGCTCCTAGATCGAAAAATGTACACGTCTCTTGGCTTAAAGTGAGAGTGAGGTTAACAACAAAAAGAATAAAAACTTAATCTTTTCTGATTCAAACACCGGCGTTAAATAAATATAGATAATTACAGGAAAGAAATAACTAAATATGGTAGGATACATAAATAGACTCATTTAGTTTACATATATCAAAACAACTAAAGGACTAGAGGGAATATACCTAACTATTTCTCATTCTCAAATCTTGTTTCTATCGACCCATGTTAGTTGAAAATCACAGTAGATATTCTAGCCCAGTGAAGCCCAACGTATTTCGAGATGCGGGCCATTTTAATATCCGACACTCGTGTCGCGGGCCACATGACCAAAAAGATACAAAAACGAGATGAAATTGACTTGTGGGATGCGTGGTCGAGAAGCTAAGTAAGCCCAAATTTGGCTTGGCTTGACTTCCTACGAAGGGGGCTCGAGCAGCGTTGTGTTTACTGAGAGTCTAAAGGCAGCACGTAAACCCTTCTCCCAGATACCCCTCCCCCCCACTAATCCACAAATGAGATTGGGCCATAACGCTCTGAGCAGTATATTGTCGGAAGCTGGCTTCATCTCTCTAATTAGAATGTGAACAACGTTGGAGCTTTACCACCGACTCATTGTCGTCTCTTTTTGGTAAATGCTCTAATGAGTTCTCCAATTTCTAGGCGTAACAATCTTTTAGTAGCGGCTCAAACCAAGAATGTCACCCTATTGGTTTCAAAGTGACCTTTAATGGTCTCTTTAAAAAAAAATGTTGGCTTATTATCATGTTCCACAAAAAAAAAAATAAAGATACGCCTATTTTTCCTACACCGGGCCGGATGGAACCACGTCGCGGGCCGGATGTGGCCCGCGGGCCGTAATTTGGGCATCACTGTTCTAGCCCGTTGGGTTGGGTGTTATCTGTCTATACATTAATGAAAAGCGATCACAAGGAAATTATAAAAACAAATGTCACCGAGGAAATAGAGACTGGCTAACAACACTGACTGGCATGCCATTGGAATCCTCTTTTAAGGTGGATAAATGTCACAAATAGAGATTGTTAACAGATAAAAAGAAACACATTAAAAATAATTTTTTAAAGACAATACCTCCGTTATGAAACTTAAAAAATAATACAATAATAAAAAATAATAATTAAAAAATACTTTATACTCAAATCTGAACTCGTCACACCGTCAGCTGCTTTAAAGTACGATTTTTCTGATTGTGCCAGCGGGCAAGGCAAACTATACAATTATTTATTGGTATGTTTATTGTATGAATATCTACACCTAAAGTTCTAATATAGAACTCTTGGTAGGATCTAGTCTAAATCTATTTCTACATCTTGTTTCCTCGTGTTACATGTTTCAGATATTTCTTCAGAGTTGAAGATAATTTACTTCCTAGTCCAAACCTCCCGAAGGACGAAGGGGGATGGGAGCGGGCAGGGATTCAATCCGGGACCATCGATAAATCTGAACGACAGTCAAGCGCGCAACCGCACGACCAGGCAGCCACCTAGAATATAGATTAATCTATATTATATTGACTTTAAAATTTTCAATAACTCCCAAAGACAGGCCTTTAAATCTAGACGGACAAGTCGATGCGCAACCTTTTCCTGAACATTAATTTATTATACTCTTGATTCAATAAAGCCTTCAAAATTTCCGAATACAACAGTCCTTTCAAGAACACGATAGTCCTTTGAAAACCAATGATGGTTGGATAGTTGTATCTAGAACTTCTTTGAATGCCCGTCCCTAATCCACCTTAGGCAGACCCTACTTCCACTACAGCCCAACATAACCAACACCCTGTATGGCAGTGCTGAACAACTGAAGAAAACAGTACACTTTTTTTCCTTGGCACAGTCTGCAAAAGAGTTGACAGCTCAGCAGCAATAAAGCTGGCTAGAAGAAGAAGAAGAAGAAGAAGAAGAAGTATCTAGAACTAGTTTTGGTCTCTATCCAAATTTACATTTTTTTTCTTACTTTGAAAAATTACAACTTTCTAACTTTGGTTTTTCCAATGTGGCTAACAAGCAAGTAATTCTTTTCGCGATACACACCAACTGTTAAATTTATAGGCAAATCCTTAGAGCAGTATTCGAGAATCTCGTCCACCCAGGTTCTATGAGGGATTATGGACTTGAACAGACGTATTGTAAAAAGTGGTTAAAGGTGTCACTGATGAATGTGTGCATGTGTGTGTAATCATAATCATTTTTTTGTTTATGTATGCCAGTTACAATGCATGCACGAATGACCGGAAGTGTATTTGTTCTCATGAGGCCAGTGTGTGATACATGCTATCAAGAGTAATAGTTTTGTATTCCTCTTGACTGAGTTATTTAGTGCTTTGTAATTACAGCGGGACCCAAGGACACCTGGACATGGTGAAATACGAATGCAGTGTCCATAAAGATAGATAAAATAGGAAGGTATAACAAGAGGTAAATGAAAACATGACTCAGAAAACACTATTCCATGCGTTGAAATTGAAACAAAATGAGGTCAATATAAATTATCACATCATGCAAACCAGAAAAAAAAATGTACTTCTGTGCTCTAATGTATAATCGACATAGTCACAAAAAAGAGTCAATAAAAATTATTAAAATTATTTATCACAGGTGCAGTTTACATTTTTAAAAAAATACCAGAGTGTGTAGATTTATAAAATAAAAAAAATTAAAAAGAAGTAATAACGGCTTAATTATATTGACGAGACTGACATTTTATTTACATTACCACACGAGTCGTTCTAGGTTATCGTTTTTAAGTGAGATAACCCCTAGCCAAATGATAGTCTAGAGACTTATATTAGGACGGAGTTCAATGATTATGAATACGCATGACAGAAACGAAAATGCCGACTAATATTGTCATCTCAATTGTTTAAACATGCTTTCATTTTATCATTCATTCAATCTCTTAGAATCGGGATATTATTTGTCTAACATTAATCTTCTTCCTTCCACTGTGGTTTTATTTTTAAAAAACAAATCCATTCCCAATAATCCTGTCAGGGATTTTTTTTTTTTACATGGAATCTTAGATGTTTAAGGTGTGCGAAATACAAAGGCGTTGATAAGCTATGGATTTAAAACCTTTTCTTAAAAAAAAAATGGGCAGAATCGATGTTTGGTGCGCGTTTCACCTCATTAACTATGCTGATCTTTTTAAATGCCCATTTATTATGTTCTGTTAATAAATTAAGGTGTGTGGGGGCGGAGGGGGCGAGTGGTACTCAACATTATAAAAAATCTAAAAGGGGGTGGCCTAAAGAATATAAACTGGATTTTAAAAACTCAAATGCAAAGAATAACAGATAATTCTCACTGGCATAATAAATGAGAATTCTTGTTAGAGTAATTAATAGGAAAATAAATAATGACAACCATGTAATGACAGAATTATTTCCCCTTAATGCTCTCTTCTCTTATAACGAAAAAGAGTTTGGGAAAAATTAATATGTTTACAGAGGCGTAGCTAGGATGGGTGGAGGGAGGTGTAGAATTTGAAAATTCCCCCGGACGACACTTGATGGGGGCCTCCAAATGAGTGGGTTTTTTTTACATTAAATATTAAATATCACGCAAAATGCAGGGGTCCCTAAAGAATTCAAGCCCCCCCCCCCGGTCCTTGAAATGATGGCAATATACTAGTTACGCCACTGTATGTTTACATTATTTTACAATTGTTATTATTTTGCGATTCATCTTTATTTTGCAAGTGTACATGTTAAACATGTCCAGGTCCGTCGTTTTTTTTTTGGTTTCGTTATTCATATTTACAAAACCATAACTAGCGATAATACATAAATTCTGTCTATTAGATTCCTTCCACATTTCCTCCGGACTTTGTCCTATGTGCTAGTCCACCGCCAACAAGCAGGATGATAGAACCAATGACGGTCAGGAAGAAAGAATAGCCTGGAATGTAGTCAGTCACAAAGCTGGCTGCTACAAATGTTCCGAGGTTAAGAAACGCCCCGATAAGGCCGAAGATGCCTGAGGAAAAGAATGTGTGAAAATGTCCATCAGTTTGCTGTGAACTGCAATGTTATACAGAGTGAGTGAGTGTGTGTGTGTGTGTGTGTGTGTGTGTGTCTGTCTGTCTGTCTGTCTGTCTGTCTGTCAAGAGGATTGCGCAAGATGAAAGGATTAAACACGTTAATAGAGACGTGAGGACTGGGAGAGAGCCGAAGACAGAACCACGTGTGATTTAGTTCTCAAGTGTGTTGACCATTTGGTAGATTGTGATTTCACTTTTTGTCTTTACACTTTTCTACTTTAAAATTAAAATATTAATAAAACAGCTAATCAGTTAAAAATAAAAAATAAAAAAGTAAAGTTTCCCCTTTCAGACCTTGCGATCTATGGGGCAGATGATGTAAAGGTTAGATGAGACACACGAGGATGTCATATAGCCAGCACAACGACTAACAGCGTTTACTCTCCCACTAAACTAATATCCGATGGGCCTAGAGTAATCGAAATTTAACGTCACAGTCTTCAACAGGATTCGAACCCTGGACCACCGGTTGGGAAGCTAAGCGCTCTACCGCTCAGCCACCGCGCCTCCTAACAATTAAATAAAGGAAAGCTGGTTTTAATTGAAAAAAAAATGCCCGTACTGTTTTCAAAATTCTTTATCAAGTTACAGGGGCAATTAAGATTTGCTGTCTACAGCTACAACTAGGCAAACGCTATCGACATGTAAATAACAATGACTAATGATTCTGAAAAAATCAATGAATAATCTTTACAAATGAAAAACTATGTGAGACAAATAGACTTAAACTTGAGACAATAGAAATCTTCTCCCAGATAGCCCCGGCGCAATATCTTTACCTTCACCTATCCCTTAGTGATGGGCAAACTAGGCCCGCTTGCCAAGTTCGGCCCAAGGAAAAGTCTAATCCGGTCCGGCACATGTTTTAAAAAAATAATTAAAAATAAATTTTTTTATTCACAATGTATGAATTAAAGTTTTCAATACCAGATGATATATAGGAGTAATGTAGCATTTTTAATTGGTATAATTCACCCAAAGTTATTGTTTTATTAGTAAACTTTTTAACAGTAATTTAACTCAATTTAGTTGAACTCCCTTAAGTTCACTCAACTCTAAGAGATACCTGACACTGTCGAAAAGTAATGGCGTTTGATCGATTGATCGTTGTGCTGGCAAGAGGACCACGCTCGCTTACCACTACAGATCACAGTGCCTGAGAGGTCTATAAGCCGAAAATCTCCCAAATCAGTCATTAATTTGTTTTTTAATTTGATAGTTCTCATAAAGCTGTTACACATGCAGCTATTATAGTGGAAGAAATTGCTAAAGAGATTAAACACTTTATTGCGAAACATTTTTTAAACAATGTATGATTCAAGTGTGAGGAAGTTTTATGTCTAGAACAATAAAATATATGAAAAATACTTTAAGAAAAAAAAAAAGGTTATATTATGCGTATTTGTATCAATCAATTTAAATCAGTCATGTAATTAAACTAGTAATAAATCTTGACTTTCAATAAAAAAGCATTTATATAAATAAAATAAATGGAGGAACGACCTGAATTCGAACTCATGGTGAATCACGTACATAAAGTAACCACTTTGCTAGTAGAGATGTTATAAACATGGAAGCTTGTAGAGCAGGGGTGGGCAAATTATGGCCACATGCGGCCCGCCAAGGTATTTTATGCGGCCCGCCGACACCTACAGAAATCAGGTGTGCCCACAGTATATAGATATAAAAATGCAAATATTGAAAAAAAAAAATCTATATAAATTATTGAAACTGTCTCATTAAAAAAAGTTTTAAGTAAACGAAGATTATGCTTATTGGCTATACATCAATACACTCAATTCAAGACACAATGTCTTAGTGTTGGGTAGGCTTGGAACAAGATGGCAAGTGTAACAACTGATGGAGCTCGATCTTTGACTGAGAACCATAAACTTGAAACAGGAAAGTTTGCAAAAAGTTCCATATTATTAAACATTTAATAATGTAATATAGATATTTAAAAGGTAATGAAACTTGTAAGAGCTAGGGGAGTTCACCACGGGTAGGTTTGATTGATGAATAAATAATAATCCAATGTATCTGCAAGCTTAGCATGGGCAAGGCAAAGGAGAAGAATATAAAATCTCAAGGATGAAATTGTTATGTTACTTGAAGGACATTGACTGTGACTTGGTTACCAATATTTCTAATGAAGAGTGGAAGACAAAATTTCATGTACTATATTCTAGCAGATGCAGTTGATTATTTACATATGAAATGTAAATGCATGTTAAATCTTTTCAAACAAGGCTTTCCCATTTCTACAGGCAAGCACAAAAAAAAAATAGTTTTTCAACTTCCTTTTCTGAAAGGTGAAACTATATTTAGTGAAATGATTAAAAGTACAACACTTATTAAGAAAAGCCGATTCAGCTCCAGAGGACATAACTCATAGCAAAGAGAAGTTCCAGTCAGCACTACCAAGGGAGCCTTATGGGTGCCAGAAGCTGTATTTCCACATTTAAAAAAACCTTTGTTGCTGTTCACACTATTTGGGTACACATACATCAGTTCTTCTTCTTCGTTCTCATTTTACATGTTGAAAGGTTCAGATCAGTAATCCCATAAGTGAGATAAACCGCGTAGTGGTTTTCAGATCAGACAGTTCTCCGAATAGTCTTTGAAGAGTCTTGTTCGGCATTCATGCAGGCTTCGATATTCCCAACATTTAAGTTCCGGAACATAAATTGTCTCATTCAGTGAGCAAGAATTTTTTGTGGAAACTAAACAAGTATAATCACTGGTCAATGTTGACTGACTGTAATTTGACAGCAGTCACACACAGAGGTAACAACTAGTAAGATAGTTTCACAGTTAAAAACATTAAGCACGAGTGTAAGAAGTAAAATACTGCACATTAAATACAACAGTATATTTGTGGGGATATTGTGATATAAAAAGACAACAGCAATTAAAAAAAATTGTAATACAGTATATATATGAATTAAAAGACATTCTACACAGCAAGCCTATCTTTCTAATATATATATATATGCGGCCCGCCATTCAAAAACTTTTTTTAATGTGGCCCTCAATGCAAAAATGTTGCCCATCCCTGTTGTAGAGTCATCTATAGTTTCTATAGCCTCGACCTATTTTTAAGGTTTGCATTCAGTAAAACGACGACCTATAAGGGGGACTAATTCAGCTTATACTATCACTTAATCAAGTACAGTTTCTATCCTTTGTTTGAGATACCAAACAAAATTATTAATTAGCAATACCTTATTAACTAATTGTTGTTTTTTTTTAATTGATTTTTGTGTTGTCAGGTCAAAGAAATAATTGTGCAAACTTTCAGCTTGATCCAAGATTGGATGTGGGAGAAATCAAGTGTACAATCTTTTTATACTGGACAAAGTGAGTTGATATAAGCTTTGTAAAAAGGACCACGAAACTGTATATTTATTAAAATATTATAGGGTACTCCATAGGTAACATGATATTTGTACTCTATAGGTAACATGACATTTAGATCACAGTATCAAAAAATATTTAATTTAAATTCTACTACATTATAAGAGTAAAAGCTCGTGGCATCTGGACTACTCGGCCACTACTCCCCGATCCCCCTACAGTTAAATATAAAATAGTTTAATTGCGGTTCTACCACTTACCCCCAACGATCGATGCAATAAGAGTCACCAGAGGCAGAACTTTGGCGAAAGACTCGCTCCTTTTCTCCATAAACTGTAGCACAACGTCCAGAGCAACACAAGTCAACGCTGTGGCCGCCCCAAGAGTAGAGATAATACAGAAGGCATAAGAAGCTTCTCCTTTGGCATCGCCTAATATGATGAAAAATAAAACAAGTAGTACAAGAATATCAATATTCAAATGATATACTATATATTTTTATTTGTATTTATAAAATCGTAACATTTCTAATTTTTACAGATATATGATCCTGTCTTCAATCAATGCTCTCTTAAGACAGAACCTCGCAGCGAGCAAAAGAAACGCAGCTGCCTCAAGAGAAAGAAAAAGAAAGCTGCCCTGTCAGCTAGCACTAAATTAGATGCATTCATTTGCACGAACAGTGGTTAAAGCTAAGGATATGTATATTTAGTTACCTGTAGTTGATGAAAGGCTAACTTTATAGTTCACACCTGATCTGAAAACCCATCCATCAGTTGCCACGCCGACAATAATAAGAATAAATGCTATGATAATAACTATAAGTCCAATCAAAGAGTATTTCAGAATCTTGCCCATGGCTGTGAAAAGAAAAAAATAAATCTAAAATTAAGTTACTGTTAGAATTTCAATTATCAAAACTAAAACCTAAATAAAATTAAAACACGAAAGCAGTCACTTTTGGCTTTGTTTTATTTGCATGAGAACTGCATCAGTGGAATAGCCAGGAGAGAACGACTCTTTATAACGGACCGCTAGGTCGGAAGTTTTGACGAGTTGCTAATGGCAGCAAATTTATTTTCCCACAACTTTATCAGCACTTTATATGAAACTTTTTTTTTAAAGTTAAAGTAGTCATGTGACCCAACCATCCTCAACGACGTTTACCACCCCAAGACATGTGACTATTTTCTACCTTTTCAGTCCACCTCTTATTATATTCGATGAGTGAATAAATCAAAGTTACAAGCCTGTACGTGTCTGTTGACATTCTGTAACCCTTAAAATGTACGCTCAATAGTGAAAGGCTTATCAGTAGGAATATAGACTTTTCAGGGCAGTAGATTTCTCCATCAGTCTTGACACGATTCTAAAAGTGAAAAATGGCGTCCACGTGGGAGTGCAAAGTATTAAATAAAACTTATAATTTGAATACAGAGAACACTGCATTATCATTGGATGTCTTAGGAAAGGTATTCTAATGTATGCGTCTTAAATGGAGATGATACATTTTTACAGAAAGCTTAAGCATTACATCTTGCCCAAGAAACCTACATTATCAAAGATATGTTGTTGTTTTTTCAAAGATTACAGCCCCCTAGAAAACTATATGACAATGAATCTAACATGAAACCATAGAAGTTACGATCTTTTATTAGCTTCAAAGTTCCGAACGATAGTTCGGGAATTAAGACTTATGATTAAAACTTCTTTGGTGAATGCAAGGGATGGCGCCAGCCTTGACCAGGTGATGATAAACAGAAGCACTTCTGAATATATATATATATATATTAATAAATATAATTTAAATGAGAGCTCTTCCCCCCCCCCCCCACCTCAAATAATTATTAGAATAGTCAATAGTGATCTAAATTATAATCTCCCGACACACTCATGTTTAAAAAATAAATATTTAATTAACATGTCTCGTTTAATATATATAATATACAGTTTAATATGACGTATAATATTCTAGTTTAATATGTAAAAAGAAATTATTTTTAAACTACTATTATAAATTGTTGTATTTAACTCATGTGATTCTAGAATTAGAATTTGATTATCACAAAGACATTGATACTTGAATGCAGGTCACGATGGACTCTCTCTCTCTCTCTCTCTCACTCTTCGCTCTCTCACTTTTGAAGTAACGTCTGTATTATATAAGATAAAATAAGATTTTGTCTCTCTCACTTCTCTCTCTTTTTTCTATTTCTCACTTTTGTCTCTCTCTCTCTCTTTTCTCTTTCTCAATTTTGTCTCTCTCTCTCTCTCTCTTTTCTCTGCACAGATCCTCGGCCCAGAGTCACAGTCCGCACAGTACCAGTGTGATATTTATTGATGTAGCAGGCAATGGTTACACCGCATGTATCTACCGTCTCTGACCGTCACCTAAATTACAATTAAACATAACACTGATATTCAGTTATTTAAGCTACATACTTAAATGTGCCGAGTGTATGTCTTCTCTTTTAGCTCAAACTGTTTCTGTCTATACATTTTCTAAAGTTATGCCTAATTAATTATCTTATTATCATTTTATCACCCAGACTGCTATCCCAACATTTTCCCCTAGGTAAACATAAGGCCCTGCTATATGTCCGACCAGTGTCCCTGTTTCCCAATTGTCTGCACAATGACAGCTTGATCCCTGAGAGACCGACTACCATGCTTATACAAACAAAATAACTATTCAGCGACACACTTGTGACAGCCATTAGAGTAGAGTGGTCTCAGGGGCGTCCTACAAATTATAAAACCCAAAATCCCAGTCTTCACCGATTTTCTAACCAGGGTCGAAAGCCAAGCGCTCAAACACTCAGCCGCCGCGTCACCTTTTTTTGCTCCCACTCAGTAACGCTCCCAAAAACGTCTATCTGACAATCGCAGTATATACTAGGCCTAATTTGAAAGGTCCTCAATATAACGCCCCCCCCCCGTTCCGTAAATTCTATTATAACGTATCTACCCCCCATTCCTTTTTTTCTGCTTCAAAAATAGTCTTTCAAACACTACATGATCATTTTTCGGAATTGTATTTTTTTTAAATCAAAATATTTATATCAAGCTTTTTATAAGAGACTTTTTTTTTTTTTTTTACTAATTTGGCCCAAGCTCAAGTAATGTTTAGGCTGAAACCTAAACCCAGCCCCTAGTAATTATGTGCAAGCTATTTCCCTTTTTTGATACCAGACAAAATTAATTACCAATAATTAACTGACTAATTGAGTACTATTGTTAATGAATTCATGTTTTGATAGTTACAATACGTACTTTTTTTAAAGTATCGACTTGATCGAAGAATGCGAGACGGCGAAATAGCGTAATCAATTATTTAAGGGGATCAAACCCAACAAATTTAGACATTTATGTAAATACTGAAGTATTAGTTTCCCTTGTTGCTATTTATAAAATGAATTAACAGTAATTAATTGTCTAATTGGTTACTTTTTTTTCGGTTTATGTCTTGTCTATGTCAATGAATAATTTTGCGAAATTTCAGTTTGATCCGAGAATGGGTGTGGGGGAGATAACGCGTATACACACTTTTTACCAGACAGACAACGTGAGCTGATATAAGCTTTGTAAAAAAAAAAAGAAAGAAAGAAAATAGGCTTAAAAAGTAAATCTATTTTGTTCATTGAAATATTTGAATTTATGCTTTATATATACAGAGAGAGAATGCGGCCATGCTCGGCATAACACCGGACTGCAGCTAGATAGTATAAGGAACGGTTATCAAAATTTGATTTTTAAGTTATTCTTTTTTCTCCTCGTCTTTGTAATATGAAAAGGGTTGAACAACTAGAGCTACATGACAACACATTTTATTAACATTTCATTATTAAATTAATAGTTACCATTTTAAGAAAATTAAATTCAAGGGAATAAAAAATGTTTTATTACAAAGATTAGTTCTGCTTACCCAGTCTGGTATGAATATTGTTGACGCTATTGGTATGGCTTCTCATTAGAGGACAATGTTGAAACTAGGCATAATTATTTATTGTCCCTAACAAAACACGAATCGATAAAAAAAAAGTCAAATAATAATTTTTTTTACACCGAGAAAAGGAAATAAATATTACAGTATTTAGAAATATGGCTTTAAATGCATACTACCTTATTAGCATTGTTAGATTTTGAAACGTATTTTTATACATGCATTTCGCTTGTTTTATTATGTGATCAAACCATAGAGCAGTGAGTAAGCTTTTAATATGAAAGTAACCGTAGACAAAAACAATTAATACTTGTATTTCACATTACACAAGTTTATAATTTATAGTAAACATCAATTAAAATTAATGACATGATTAATTCAAAATTATTGATGTACTATCAATAATAGTACCTTTTTTTTTTCTACGTATTTTTATATTTTACTAGTAAAAATAAAGCTATACAAAATTTCCACCATATACCCTCTTCCTTCTCTACCCTCCACCAACTGGTCCAGATAAATGATTGGATTACAGCGCATAGAGAAAGCTATAAGTATGAAATAGCACTAAACAAAACAATTGGTACAAATATTTATAATGGCACAGCGTTATTGTTGGTCTAGAACTATTAAAAATTTAATTACATGACTGATCCGAAACTAACTGATACAATTACACTTCGTATAAGCTTTATTTGTTTTTTAGAAAAGTATTTAAATTTTTATATTGATCATGAGTGAATTTTAATAATCTCCTGGGGGCCGAGTGGTTAGGTCCTTGTCTTGCGAACCGAGAGTCGCATGTTCGAATTCCGGTAAAGACTGGGATTCTGAAACATCAGAAATTTTGAGACGCCCCTGACTCCACCCGACTCTATTGGTATATGACAGACGCTGAACAAGTAATGGCGGTTGGTTGTTGCGCTGGCCACGTGACACCCTTTCTAATTCGTCGACCACAGAAACAGGTGAGCTTTTTACATTATCAGCCTCATTAGTCACCTCCCCTTTAACCTGCTATCTTATATCATGATCAGTTTTTTGTTTATTTGTTTTTTTTTTGTATAGGGTGTAAACATTCTAAATGACATGAAGATAGTGATAATAAGTTTTTAATTGCATATGAGAATTGTACGTTTCTTTTATTATTAAGACTTGTTGGTGAGCTAAAAGGTGGTCGACGTAACTGAGGTGCCCCATGGAAACGCTTTAAAGACCGATTCAGAAACCCCATTGGCAGCGAAAACCATGCTGAGAATTACTCCCTTAGAGCACGTGAGAGGAAGCGAGCAGTGAGTTTTAAGGTTGCCCTGTCCCCGTACATGGACAGCCTCTATGTCGGCCATGAACCAGTTATCTCTCTATCAAATCCTTCTCCCTATCGCCTTTCGTGCAGAACTCTGTGTTTTATTGTTTCGTCGTCCTCCATGCAATAACGACACCGTGTGTCGTAATTCTCCTTCCACCGTCCGAGGTAAGCACCAATTGGACAGTGTCCATGCATCTCTTTTGTCTGGTCTACTCATTGCCCGGTGAAGCTCACGTCCCTTGTCCGAAGAATCCCAGCCATCGTACCAAAATGCCAACAAGCGTTTGTCGGCTAGGGCTCGCACACTTTGGTAAGTGCACGGTTCATCATGCTCGAGTGCCGTTGCGACCGCGGTTTTCGCGAGGTGGTCAGGCAAGTCGTAGTAGCCGTGCTTGTAGTAGTGGTGTGGGGTGACTCTGCCTAGTCACCACTGAGTCAAGTAGGCTCTTCGGCTTTAAAGACCAGAATAGGCGCCAAACTTTCCTTAGCTGACATAGAAGAGAGCATCTGGTTGCATGCGGCCTCTGAAAGAGACAGCTGGAGGTCACGCACAAAGACCTGGGGATGCACGTTTGAGAACAAACGAAAATCCGCTGCCGAGGACAGAGGCAGACGTCGAAAAGAAAATCTTAATCGACCACCGAGGGACAATGGATCTGGCAAAATATGTAGGTCACAGCTGGGGCTGCACAGCCACGGGAAATACTGCGTTACTCATTAATCTTCGGACCTGGAGACAAGTCTTATTAAGAATTTTTGAAACTCTGTCTTTCTGTCTGGCTGTCTGGGTAGAATCTTTTACATTTTTTCTCAAGTTGAAAGTTAGCAAACTTATCCATAGTAGAGGACAAATACATGAATCAATATATATAAAAAAACAAAAAACAAATAATAGTTCATAAATAAGTGGGCATATCTTTTTTATAGAAAAAGGACAGATAAATATTGCAGTATTTGAATATGTTGCAGTGACTGCTTTCCCTTGTACGAGTTTTGTTTTCAGAAAAGTATTTTTTTATTTTGCTTTTTTTTTCACTTTTAACTCAGCGTAGATTCAGCTGGTTATCGAAAACCGAAATTGATTAATTGATATATATTTATTTTCTAAATGTTCTACAGTTTAAATCAACAAGTAAGTAAGTTAACTAAAGTTACCCTTAAGGATCTTGCATAATTAATCTCTATATCACATTAATGATTAATGAGATATTCGAGTATAAAATTTTAAAGTAAAAAAAAAAAAATATTTACGAATGTGCTAATCAATAGTTAAAAAAAAAAAAGTTCCGAAAGTCGTAAATTATAGCGGAATAAAAGTCTTAACTACTTATGGCACGTGATCTGAAGTGTTGGTTGCTACCTACTGGAAATTCTCAGCAGTCACTAAAGAACTTGACAACATGTTCAAGCAAATACAACCCCCCCCCCCCCCCCCCCAGTTCGTGGAAACTTAATCTGGTCGATATTACCTGGAAACAGTTGGGCTTGCGTGCTTTGTAGGTCACCGTTAAGCTATTGGCCAATTTTAGGTCAAAAAATGTTTTCTGGTAGTAATGTGTTTGAATAAAGTAGGACCTAAAATTTTGACGGTTAATTTACTGCAACCCCGTAAGTAGTAAACAAAATACTTGCTTGCAAAGCAGAATTTATAGTCAGCAAGAAGGTCAATATAGTCAGCGAGAAGGTCAAAATAAATGCACAAGAAATTTGGAACAATTGAAATTGTAGGAGACTAAGGAAATTGGAAATAAGAGAGAGAGAGAGAGAGAGAGAGAGAGAGAGAGAGAGAGAAGAAAAGAGAAACTTTAGATATGAAAAAGAAAGAACTCTGTTCTCTGGGCTATTTCTTCTAGTTTGGCCGGACGTTTTGGGAAAAAATTCATTAAACATATTCTGTCTTACAATGTACCTACATATAAAAAAATACATTTTTAAGAGAAAAAAAATCTATTTAGTATGCATATAGTAGAATATAATTTAACGCATAATACATAATAGTCATATTATTCGCGTTCACTGTAGCCCCGATAGGTTAGCATAATGCACTTACAAATAGGAAAATAAAGTGATTTTTTTTTAGTGTATACTACTAGATGAAGAGTTATATTTCTCGAAGCTATGAATAAGCGATTGGTCCTGTGACAATTTGCCTAAACCAATTCTTGAACTTTTCCGGTCATCAGTAGTTCTCAGGATATCAAGAGGGACACCAGTTCGTTCTTTTACGCTGTCCATATAGCTTTTAATCTTGCTCCCCCATCTGTAACTTGAAGGATGACTCAAAGTCTTGTATTACAATACGACCTAACCTGCTCATCTTTCCTCTCTTTTCTGTATTGAGGAGGCCCACACCCCACACTCCACGTTGACAACCTGAGTGTTAAATAGTAAAAGTTTTTTTTTCCTGACATGTGATAGCCAGCAATGGTATGTAGCATTTACTTTAAGAGTTTATAGGAACATTATTTATTAATTATAACGTTATATTGTGGGGAGGGTCGCAGTGTCCAACAAATAAAGCGTTGTTTTTTTTTACCTTTAATAACGTATTACTGGCCTGTATTCTGTACATGACTTATACAGTCTGGCGAGCTCTAAGTAAGTGCTAGCTAACTGGGTTCAATTAGTGGTCTGTGCAGGTAATAGTCCACTCAGAAAATAGTTTATTTAGGTATTGGCCTATACAGGTAGAAAAAAAATATTAATAATTTCAGTGTGTTCTATTATATAACAGCTACTTGAATTTTAAATAAAATTTTTACTTTTGTTTTAGAAGTGAATGAATATACTAAGTATGTATACACGTTGAATATACTTTAAAACATCATTTAATAAGCAGTGTTTCATACTATGCAGGTATTACACTGAGGGATAGCCGTTGAGTAGTTAGGAATTTGCCATCATTTAGGGGCCCGTTTGGCTTGACCTCTTTTTGGGGGCCCTGAATTTTGTACAATAGTTAATATTTAATATAAAACCCCACTCATTTGGAGGCCCCACTTGATTTCAAATATCGTCGAAACTTTCAACACGTGTCTTCTTTTTGTATTGGTGGAGACAAGGTTATGGGTTGTTGAGAGTTTTTAGTGCATAGCTTATATTCTTGCTGAAAATATTGAAAGCTACCTTTTTACCTGCCTCAGAGGATAACTTTTTTTTTTTGGGGGGGGGGGGGGGCGGATAATGAGTTTGTGTTTCAACACAAAGACTGTTGGTAACCGTGTTTATATTTTACATGTTTAACATTTGGAATTATCTAACACAGTACTAGAATCCAGGAACTAGAATTCCTAAAGTAATTTGATTCGATCTAACAGCCCACACGCAATCGACATCTAATATTATTCAACATTTGATTTACGACAACGTACGATGGCCAGACCTTTTCACACAAAGGCAGTCACAGTTCCAAGAAATCTCTTCGGTCCCGAAATTCCAGGAAACAATCTCTGCTCGATGTTGTTGTTTTTTTCTGGTATTTGTTCTGTTTTTTCCTGGTATTTGTTTTTTTTTTTTCCTGGTATTTGTTTTTTTTTTTTCCTGGTATTTGTTCTGTTTTTTTTTCCTGGTATTTGTTCTGTTTTTTTTTCCTGGTATTTGTTCTGTTTTTTTCCTGGTATTTGTTCTGTTTTTTTTTCCTGGTATTTGTTCTGTTTTTTTTTCCTGGTATTTGTTCTGTTTTTTTTTTCCTGGTATTTGTTCTGTTTTTTTTTTCCTGGTATTTGTTCTGTTTTTTTTTCCTGGTATTTGTTCTGTTTTTTTTTTCCTGGTATTTGTTCTGTTTTTTTTTTCCTGGTATTTGTTCTGTTTTTTTCCTGGTATTTGTTCTGTTTTTTTTTCCTGGTATTTGTTCTGTTTTTTTTTCCTGGTATTTGTTCTGTTTTTTTTTCCTGGTATTTGTTCTGTTTTTTTTTTCCTGGTATTTGTTCTGTTTTTTTTTCCTGGTATTTGTTCTGTTTTTTTTTTCCTGGTATTTGTTCTGTTTTTTTTTCCCTGGTATTTGTTCTGTTTTTTTTTTCCTGGTATTTGTTCTGTTTTTTTTTTCCTGGTATTTGTTCTGTTTTTTTCCTGGTATTTGTTCTGTTTTTTTCCTGGTATTTGTTCTGTTTTTTTTTTCCTGGTATTTGTTCTGTTTTTTTTTTCCTGGTATTTGTTCTGTTTTTTTTTTCCTGGTATTTGTTCTGTTTTTTTTTTCCTGGTATTTGTTCTGTTTTTTTTTTTCTGGTATTTGTTCTGTTTTTTTTCTGGTATTTGTTCTGTTTTTTTTTTCCTGGTATTTGTTCTGTTTTTTTTCTGGTATTTGTTCTGTTTTTTTTTCCTGGTATTTGTTCTGTTTTTTTTTCCCTGGTATTTGTTCTGTTTTTTTTTTCCTGGTATTTGTTCTGTTTTTTTTCCTGGTATTTGTTCTGTTTTTTTTTTTCTGGTATTTGTTCTGTTTTTTTTCTGGTATTTGTTCTGTTTTTTTTTTCCTGGTATTTGTTCTGTTTTTTTTCTGGTATTTGTTCTGTTTTTTTTTTCCTGGTATTTGTTCTGTTTTTTTTTTTCTGGTATTTGTTCTGTTTTTTTTCTGGTATTTGTTCTGTTTTTTTTTTTCTGGTATTTGTTCTGTTTTTTTTCTGGTATTTGTTCTGTTTTTTTTTTCCTGGTATTTGTTCTGTTTTTTTTTTCCTGGTATTTGTTCTGTTTTTTTCCTGGTATTTGTTCTGTTTTTTTCCTGGTATTTGTTCTGTTTTTTTCCTGGTATTTGTTCTGTTTTTTTTTTCCTGGTATTTGTTCTGTTTTTTTTCCTGGTATTTGTTCTGTTTTTTTTTTCCTGGTATTTGTTCTGTTTTTTTTTTCCTGGTATTTGTTCTGTTTTTTTTTTCCTGGTATTTGTTCTGTTTTTTTTTCCTGGTATTTGTTCTGTTTTTTTTTTCCTGGTATTTGTTCTGTTTTTTTTTCCTGGTATTTGTTCTGTTTTTTTTTTCTGGTATTTGTTCTGTTTTTTTCCTGGTATTTGTTCTGTTTTTTTCCTGGTATTTGTTCTGTTTTTTTTTCCTGGTATTTGTTCTGTTTTTTTTTCCCTGGTATTTGTTCTGTTTTTTTTTTCCTGGTATTTGTTCTGTTTTTTTTTCCTGGTATTTGTTCTGTTTTTTTTCTGGTATTTGTTCTGTTTTTTTTTTCCTGGTATTTGTTCTGTTTTTTTTTTCCTGGTATTTGTTCTGTTTTTTTTTTCCTGGTATTTGTTCTGTTTTTTTTTTCCTGGTATTTGTTCTGTTTTTTTTTCCTGGTATTTGTTCTGTTTTTTTTTCCTGGTATTTGTTCTGTTTTTTTTTCCTGGTATTTGTTCTGTTTTTTTTTCCTGGTATTTGTTCTGTTTTTTTTTCCTGGTATTTGTTCTGTTTTTTTTTCCTGGTATTTGTTCTGTTTTTTTTTCCTGGTATTTGTTCTGTTTTTTTTTTCCTGGTATTTGTTCTGTTTTTTTTTCCTGGTATTTGTTCTGTTTTTTTTTTCTGGTATTTGTTCTGTTTTTTTTCCTGGTATTTGTTCTGTTTTTTTCCTGGTATTTGTTCTGTTTTTTTTTCCTGGTATTTGTTCTGTTTTTTTTTCCCTGGTATTTGTTCTGTTTTTTTTTTCCTGGTATTTGTTCTGTTTTTTTTTCCTGGTATTTGTTCTGTTTTTTTTCTGGTATTTGTTCTGTTTTTTTTTTCCTGGTATTTGTTCTGTTTTTTTCCTGGTATTTGTTCTGTTTTTTTTTTCCTGGTATTTGTTCTGTTTTTTTTCCTGGTATTTGTTCTGTTTTTTTCCTGGTATTTGTTCTGTTTTTTTTTTCCTGGTATTTGTTCTGTTTTTTTTCCTGGTATTTGTTCTGTTTTTTTCCTGGTATTTGTTCTGTTTTTTTCCTGGTATTTGTTCTGTTTTTTTTCCTGGTATTTGTTCTGTTTTTTTTTCCTGGTATTTGTTCTGTTTTTTTTTCCCTGGTATTTGTTCTGTTTTTTTTTTCCTGGTATTTGTTCTGTTTTTTTTTCCTGGTATTTGTTCTGTTTTTTTTCTGGTATTTGTTCTGTTTTTTTTTTCCTGGTATTTGTTCTGTTTTTTTTTTCCTGGTATTTGTTCTGTTTTTTTTTTCCTGGTATTTGTTCTGTTTTTTTTTTCCTGGTATTTGTTCTGTTTTTTTTTCCTGGTATTTGTTCTGTTTTTTTTTTCCTGGTATTTGTTCTGTTTTTTTTTCCTGGTATTTGTTCTGTTTTTTTTTTCTGGTATTTGTTCTGTTTTTTTCCTGGTATTTGTTCTGTTTTTTTCCTGGTATTTGTTCTGTTTTTTTTTCCTGGTATTTGTTCTGTTTTTTTTTCCCTGGTATTTGTTCTGTTTTTTTTTTCCTGGTATTTGTTCTGTTTTTTTTTCCTGGTATTTGTTCTGTTTTTTTTCTGGTATTTGTTCTGTTTTTTTTTTCCTGGTATTTGTTCTGTTTTTTTCCTGGTATTTGTTCTGTTTTTTTTTTCCTGGTATTTGTTCTGTTTTTTTTCCTGGTATTTGTTCTGTTTTTTTTTTCCTGGTATTTGTTCTGTTTTTTTTTTCCTGGTATTTGTTCTGTTTTTTTTTCCTGGTATTTGTTCTGTTTTTTTTTTCCTGGTATTTGTTCTGTTTTTTTTTTCCTGGTATTTGTTCTGTTTTTTTTTCCTGGTATTTGTTCTGTTTTTTTTTTCTGGTATTTGTTCTGTTTTTTTTCCTGGTATTTGTTCTGTTTTTTTCCTGGTATTTGTTCTGTTTTTTTTTCCTGGTATTTGTTCTGTTTTTTTTTCCCTGGTATTTGTTCTGTTTTTTTTTTCCTGGTATTTGTTCTGTTTTTTTTTCCTGGTATTTGTTCTGTTTTTTTTCCTGGTATTTGTTCTGTTTTTTTTTTCCTGGTATTTGTTCTGTTTTTTTTCCTGGTATTTGTTCTGTTTTTTTTTTCCTGGTATTTGTTCTGTTTTTTTTCCTGGTATTTGTTCTGTTTTTTTTTTCCTGGTATTTGTTCTGTTTTTTTTCCTGGTATTTGTTCTGTTTTTTTCCTGGTATTTGTTCTGTTTTTTTTTTCCTGGTATTTGTTCTGTTTTTTTTCCTGGTATTTGTTCTGTTTTTTTTCCTGGTATTTGTTCTGTTTTTTTTTTCCTGGTATTTGTTCTGTTTTTTTTCCTGGTATTTGTTCTGTTTTTTTCCTGGTATTTGTTCTGTTTTTTTTTTCCTGGTATTTGTTCTGTTTTTTTTCCTGGTATTTGTTCTGTTTTTTTCCTGGTATTTGTTCTGTTTTTTTCCTGGTATTTGTTCTGTTTTTTTCCTGGTATTTGTTCTGTTTTTTTCCTGGTATTTGTTCTGTTTTTTTTTTCCTGGTATTTGTTCTGTTTTTTTTTCCTGGTATTTGTTCTGTTTTTTTTTCCCTGGTATTTGTTCTGTTTTTTTTTTCCTGGTATTTGTTCTGTTTTTTTTTCCTGGTATTTGTTCTGTTTTTTTTCTGGTATTTGTTCTGTTTTTTTTTTCCTGGTATTTGTTCTGTTTTTTTCCTGGTATTTGTTCTGTTTTTTTTTTCCTGGTATTTGTTCTGTTTTTTTTCCTGGTATTTGTTCTGTTTTTTTCCTGGTATTTGTTCTGTTTTTTTTTTCCTGGTATTTGTTCTGTTTTTTTTCCTGGTATTTGTTCTGTTTTTTTCCTGGTATTTGTTCTGTTTTTTTCCTGGTATTTGTTCTGTTTTTTTTCCTGGTATTTGTTCTGTTTTTTTTTCCTGGTATTTGTTCTGTTTTTTTTTCCCTGGTATTTGTTCTGTTTTTTTTTTCCTGGTATTTGTTCTGTTTTTTTTTCCTGGTATTTGTTCTGTTTTTTTTCTGGTATTTGTTCTGTTTTTTTTTTCCTGGTATTTGTTCTGTTTTTTTTTTCCTGGTATTTGTTCTGTTTTTTTTTTCCTGGTATTTGTTCTGTTTTTTTTTTCCTGGTATTTGTTCTGTTTTTTTTTCCTGGTATTTGTTCTGTTTTTTTTTTCCTGGTATTTGTTCTGTTTTTTTTTCCTGGTATTTGTTCTGTTTTTTTTTTCTGGTATTTGTTCTGTTTTTTTTTCCTGGTATTTGTTCTGTTTTTTTCCTGGTATTTGTTCTGTTTTTTTTTCCTGGTATTTGTTCTGTTTTTTTTTTCTGGTATTTGTTCTGTTTTTTTTTCCTGGTATTTGTTCTGTTTTTTTCCTGGTATTTGTTCTGTTTTTTTTTCCTGGTATTTGTTCTGTTTTTTTTTCCCTGGTATTTGTTCTGTTTTTTTTTTCCTGGTATTTGTTCTGTTTTTTTTTCCTGGTATTTGTTCTGTTTTTTTTCTGGTATTTGTTCTGTTTTTTTTTTCCTGGTATTTGTTCTGTTTTTTTCCTGGTATTTGTTCTGTTTTTTTTTTCCTGGTATTTGTTCTGTTTTTTTTCCTGGTATTTGTTCTGTTTTTTTTTTCCTGGTATTTGTTCTGTTTTTTTTTTCCTGGTATTTGTTCTGTTTTTTTTTCCTGGTATTTGTTCTGTTTTTTTTTTCCTGGTATTTGTTCTGTTTTTTTTTTCCTGGTATTTGTTCTGTTTTTTTTTCCTGGTATTTGTTCTGTTTTTTTTTTCTGGTATTTGTTCTGTTTTTTTCCTGGTATTTGTTCTGTTTTTTTCCTGGTATTTGTTCTGTTTTTTTTTCCTGGTATTTGTTCTGTTTTTTTTTCCCTGGTATTTGTTCTGTTTTTTTTTTCCTGGTATTTGTTCTGTTTTTTTTTCCTGGTATTTGTTCTGTTTTTTTTCTGGTATTTGTTCTGTTTTTTTTTTCCTGGTATTTGTTCTGTTTTTTTCCTGGTATTTGTTCTGTTTTTTTTTTCCTGGTATTTGTTCTGTTTTTTTTCCTGGTATTTGTTCTGTTTTTTTTTTCCTGGTATTTGTTCTGTTTTTTTTCCTGGTATTTGTTCTGTTTTTTTCCTGGTATTTGTTCTGTTTTTTTTTTCCTGGTATTTGTTCTGTTTTTTTTCCTGGTATTTGTTCTGTTTTTTTCCTGGTATTTGTTCTGTTTTTTTTTCCTGGTATTTGTTCTGTTTTTTTTTTCCTGGTATTTGTTCTGTTTTTTTTCCTGGTATTTGTTCTGTTTTTTTCCTGGTATTTGTTCTGTTTTTTTTTTCCTGGTATTTGTTCTGTTTTTTTTCCTGGTATTTGTTCTGTTTTTTTCCTGGTATTTGTTCTGTTTTTTTCCTGGTATTTGTTCTGTTTTTTTCCTGGTATTTGTTCTGTTTTTTTCCTGGTATTTGTTCTGTTTTTTTTTTCCTGGTATTTGTTCTGTTTTTTTTTCCTGGTATTTGTTCTGTTTTTTTTTCCTGGTATTTGTTCTGTTTTTTTTTTCCTGGTATTTGTTCTGTTTTTTTTTCCTGGTATTTGTTCTGTTTTTTTTTTCCTGGTATTTGTTCTGGTTTTTTTTTCCTGGTATTTGTTCTGTTTTTTTTTTACTGGTATTTGTTCTGGTTTTTTTTTCCTTGTCAAACAACGTTGTCCCGTTTTTGGATTTGAAATTCACTTTGATGAGTGAGAGAGAGAGAGAGTGAAAGAGAAGCAGAGAGAGTGAGAGAGACGTTCATAAGGAGAAGAGAAAAACAAAAAGAAACGGCGAGAGAAAAAAATTAGGGAGCGTGATTCTCTAAAATGTTTGTGTGTAAAATGTTTTACATGTTTCGGATGTTCCTTCAGAGCTGAAGATAATTACTTCCTAGTCCAAACCTCCCGCAGGACGACGGGATGTGTATCCTCTTCGGTTTAACTCTTCTAAATTGCCTCGGTGACCTAAGCGCAAGTAAACTAATAAAAGATTATAGTTTCGTATTTTAGCGTGCTCCGCAAGTGGGATAATGGATCATGGGTAAGTCAATCAGTAAAGATTCAAGAATTCTATAGATAGAAGAGAAACACACGTACACATTTGCTGCATACATTTGTGAATTGTTGTCGTCTGTCACCATTTTCTGGTTCTACCAGCCACTGGTCCAATGTATTGTGTTGAGAATAGTGGCAAGCGGTTTTCATTTGTTAGATTTCTGTGCTGCTTTTGGGATCCGAACTCCAGAGGAACGGGTTTAAGCCACAATCAGCTAGACATCCATAATGACACTTTATAATTACCAATTATTATCCATCTAAACCCAATCTTTAACGAGAAATATATAGTTTAATATAGCAGCACAAGTAGGTTAGGACGGACGGTGGCTAAGCGGTAAAGTGCTTGGATTCCGAACCGAGTCCATCCGGCAAAAATGGGTATCTGACATTAGTTGGGGAAAGTAATGGCGGTTAGTCGTTGTGCTGGCCACATGACAACCTCGTGAACCGTGGGCCACAGATCTGCCCTATATATCGCAAAGTGTGAAAGGAGAACTTTTAGGTTAGAAGTTTATCTGGAAAATAGCAAATCAAAGTCAATTTCCACTCGAAGGAGATTTGAAACTTGACAACGCCGACATTACGAAAAAAGACGAAGAGGCAGACAGAAACAGCGATGGGAAGACAGCATTAACTCTTTCTCTCCTAACTGACGATACCAACGTTGATTCCACTAAATTGTAATAAATAATTATGGAGAGAAAGAGTTAAAGAATAGACGGGCCTTGAAGTGAAAGAGATTCTATCTACTTCAAAAGAGAAAGAGGGAGAGAGGGGGGAGGAGAAAACGGTTGACAGATCAAGTATGGTGCCCCAATGGTTCATCACCCCAAAGGATAAATGTTTTTTCTCGTTTTTCTTTTTAATATTGAAAGAACAGCCCTGCACTATGGCAGAACCGGCACCTACTTCACAATCATTATGCGAGAAACGTGGGACAAAGTTATTTCGTACAATACTCTCTCTATGTAGTCTATAGATCTAAATGCTACAAAGCCATCTTCCTTCACTTTTTCTTATACCTTACTCTTTTGGTCCGTTGGGGCACCACACATGATCTGTCGACCACCTTTCACCATTCCTCTCGGTCCTTCGCCTTAACGTGAATCTCTTTCAAAGAATAGAACAAATACCTAGCAATACCGAAACATGTCATGACCTGTGGATAGTCTCCCTTTGTTCATGTTCTCCCGTGCAAAGCAATTATAACAGGAAAAACAAATCAATTGTGGAAGGAGTTACGTGTCACAGATACCCAATTATGGAAATAACAGGGTTACTGGGCAGGGCCTTGAAAGCGGGAGGTGCGTTTGAACAGGAAAAATAATAAGGACTGTTTAGTAATAAAACCTAGAAAACTAGAGATAAAACCAAGTTATGTGATCAAATGGGGAGGGGATGAAAAGGGAATTTGGCTTTATAAGACAAGAGTGATTCCCAGATTATAATCTGGAACTAGCTTTCTCATTGGCAATTTTACACATTACAGTAAGAAATAATGTTTTCATTTGACCAAAAAATAAATAAGATCGCAGTGTTTGAGTTTTGAGGAATGTAAAAGTACTAGAGCAACAGAGTGTCAAGCCTTTGATACCAAATATTTTTGGTTGAATTGTAACCTTCTATTCTGCTCGATTCTGCATCGGACAGAAACCAAGTGAAGGATCAAGACTGAAGTAGAGCTTAGACATGTTATTGGATTTTCACTATCTTTTCTAGTTTATGAAATCTAATCGGGACGGACAGACGTACAGACATGCAGACCATGAAAAATTAGTAGAATATATTTTTTTTGGGGGGGGGGGGGGGGGCTCTAAAAAATAGAATTATTTTAACATATACAAAAATAAGCATATATTGTAAATAATAAAAAATAAAGACTTATGTGTCCTAAACAAATCACTAACAAATAGGAACTAATGAGATAGTTGTAACACCTTTTGTTCAGGAAACTTTTAAAACATCCAGATATGGTTTAGGTTCAAATTCCTCTTTTATCTGCACTTGACTAAATGAAAGTGTGTAGGAGTGGCGCATGGGATTAAGTTTGAATTTGACGAGCTTTAACCTGATTTTAAGAAGATAAGAAATTAGACCTATACATTTACACAGACATACAGAAGCACAAGACTTGAATAATTAAAAAATAGTGTTCGTCTGTTAAAAACGTATTTGGCAAAATAGTACTGATGTACTTATATTGAAGTATCTTTCGTACAAATGACATTTCCATGAGAATAATTACCATGGCAATGAATTTGTTTTTTATTTACTATTAAACGTCATTAAGAAAAGTTGGCTGGACAACTTGAAAAACAAAATTGCACCAGCAGTTCTATTGATACTGTAATAACTCTAATGCAAACAGTCAACGAACGGAATGAGCTAATGATAGACGATATTGACAGCTATAAAAAAAAGTGAGACCTGGACTTTCGCTGTCAAGTCACAGGAAGTAATGTTTGAAGTTCTACAAATCCTACTTAATACTAGAACAGACCACCGACACACTTCCCATTGTCGTTTCAATTACTTCAAACAGTTCACAATGTATCATGCAGGACGGCACTTAGACCCAGACAGTTCAAACTCTCATAACCTGCAGATCCCTTCAGCCCGGTCTGGAACAGTTCTTCCTCTACAATCCATATGTCTTCTACTCTCTTGAACTGTGCTCTGTTGCGCACCATCAGTGTTACCGCGGGGGCGGAGTTACAATACTTTGCTAAGTTCTGCGAACATTAACCGGAAAGGGAAAACAAAGACGCTATTAGTTTTGTGTGAAATGTCTGTCCGTCCGCCCGTCCAGTTTAGATCTCATAAACTAGAAAAGATAGTGAAAATCTGACATCATAATATTTTAGACCATTTAAAGTTCTGATGCAACGGCTACTTTTTTTTTTTCCTGAAAGCGAAAAATCTCATTTTTTTAAATCACTTATGCAAGCAGTTCTTTTTGCCATAAAAATTCACCACTTTTACAGCTATTCACTATTAATAGTAGCAAACACTGGAGGCGCAGTAGTAGGGGTGAGGACTATCAGCCATACTTTTGAAACATATTTTCAAACGGTTTTAGATTTTGTCAATTTTTTTTTTTACATTTGCATTGCTAAGTTAAGTAAGTACTGTTAAATTAACCACTACATTTGCATACAAAACTTTTTAACTTTTTAAAAAGAGAAGCAAGGTTACAAATACAGTTTGTGTGAAACACAAACTCAAAATCGGCCCCCGAAGTGATCCACCTAGAGTCTTCATCAGGATTTGAATACGGGACTTCCAGTTCCAAGTGCTTTACCCTCAGCCACAGCATCTCCATATATTCATTTAGCGTAGACGTATATTTTTAAATTAATAATTATTAACCTGATCCATATATTCAAAATTAATAACATGTCACATTGTAATAAAGAGAAACTAAAAAATATTTCTTTTCTAACAAAATTAGATAAATTGGCAACACGAAAAAAAAAAAATTCTTGAACTCTTTAAGCTACAATTGTGTACATATGACAAGAGTTTCCCCTCGCCTATTAAACTAAATCTAAATTCAAGATATAAGTCTAAGCCGAGATCTAGAAATAGATCTAAGTCTCTGAGTCTAGATCTAGAAATAGATCTCAGTCTAGATTTAGAGTTAGATCTAAGGCTATATCTAGATCTAAGTCTAGATCTAGATATAGAATCTACTATATCTAGACTAGAACTCGTATTATAAATATATCAAACTATGGTGGTGAATTTTGTCAAAAAGCCTTGGAAAAATCACTATCATCTAAACCTTTAAAAAAATAATCAATTAGTCCTATTAGTTGTGTTTTGCATGATCTATATTTCCTAATGCAGTGTTGGTAATGAGTAAGGGCATTATGTTTATCTAAGTTGTTTATGATGTTGCTACATATTATGTGTTATAGGATTTTACATGTGATGCTAGTAAGTGATACGGGTCTTTAATTTCCTGGGTCAGATTTTTCTTCTTGTTTAAATGGGAAGGGGGGTGACATTAGCTTCTTTCCAGTCCTTTGGTATTCTGCCCTGGTTAAGAGATACCTGAAAAAGTATTTTAAACACTGGTGCTAGCTCATTGCTTACTTCTTTGAGTATACTAGCTGGAATACCATCAGGTCCAGATGTTGATATTTGCTAATAGTTTTTGCATTCCCTTTCTTGTACTACTATATCTTCTATGTTGTCCACTTGGTTCAAATTCAGTAATATGTCTTTGTCTCCTAGAGCTGAGAATGCTGATGCAAAGTATTTATTTAGGATGTTTGCTTCAGTTTCATTATCATTATATATTATCTACTCATTTAATGGCAAAATGCCTGTTGTTGCCTTTTTTTAGACTTAATGTATGACCATAGGTTTTTGTTGTTATCTTTACATATTCCATTGTTTAATTATTCACTCTGCAGCAGTCTGCTTACCTTTTGGGTTAGGTGTTTAATTTTGATGTACTTTTTATAAACTCTTCCTACCTTAGTTTCTTTAAATTTCCTATGTAGGTTCTACCTCTGTTTACAAAGCTTATTATTATTAAACCAGCATTTATTTATTTTGTTTGATGTGTATTTAGTTGGTATATGATTTTCTAAAATGTTTTTAAGATAGTTTTTTTTTTTTTTTTTATGAAATTAGTTTTGTTAGGTTGCATTTATTCCAATTGATCCTCCACGCTCTCAAAACATAGAAACAGTGACACATTTTAGTAAGAGAGACTCCTCCACTCAATGCAAGATTTTATATAGGTACTAGTAGTGCGTGGGCCTATGGCTAAATCATGTCATATTTGTATATATAATCTCATTTTCCTTTTTTTTTTTTTTTTGGTTTAGATATATATGCATATTTGAAAACAAAAATGTTTGGGCGCCCTACAAAGGTGATGCCCCGGGTAGTTACACTCTCTTGTACTGTCGTAAATCCGGGCCTATGCAGATAAAAGCATCATCTACTTCCTTCCTCTCCAGCAGCATCCCCCTCTCCAATTATTAGGAAAGCAAACGATTGGACAAATTTCTGGAAAAATTCCTGGAAGAAGGCCTCTAGGATCGCGTCACAAAGGATCAAACATATTACTGTCGGTCGTTGTCATGACTTGGCTGTCAGTTGGAAATCTTCCTGTAGATAAGAAACAAGCTAAATACCTAAACTATATTTAGAAAAACAATAATAATCTAAAGGGAGAGAACTCCTCTCTTTAAAACTATGTCTACCAATCTTTTTCCTTTTTTCGACAAAATAATTAATTACCAATAGTCAATGAACGGATTGGGTAGTACTAACTATTAATTCATATATATATATGAATATATAAATTAACTATTATTTAAATTGAGTCATGGACTAAACCTGACAGATTTAGCCATATATGTGAATACTGATGTATTAGTTTCCACTGTTGCTAATAAACAAAATAATGAGTTACCAGCAATTAATTGTCTAATTGGTTAGTGTTTTTTTTATTGATTTATGCCTTGTCTATGCCAATGAATAATTGCGCTAAGTTTTAGCTTGATCCTAGAATGGATGTGGGGGAAATAACATGTACACAATTTTACCAGACAAACAGACAGACAGAGTGAATTGATAAAAACTTAGTAAAATGTGCAATTTTTAAGGGTCCATTAAACTTCTTTAATATTTATACGCTACTAATTATGACCTTTTTAGTTACTCTTGATTAAATATAAAGAAACTGATAGTCGACAAAAAAGAGTATCTAGTATTTTTGACTCCACGTGAATAGCAAAATTACATGATAGTGGCGTAATATTTTATATTTATTGTAAAAAAAAAAAGACATTCATTTGGATGCCCTCCTCAATCAGTGGCTCGATGGGAGTTTTCCATTTGGACCATTCCTGCTACCCTAGCAACGCCACTAGCGAATTCAATTAAATTAAAAAACCTCTAGGACAAAAACAAACAGTGTAGTGATAATATCTAAAACACTGATCTATCATTTACAAATACAATATCGCAACCTAAAATACTACTCAAAAAGACACACGATAAAGGATTATTTCTTATTCCAATTGCTAGGACAATCTTGTATAAGTTATACTTCTTTCCTAGTGATACTAGAGCATGGAATGGTTGCCTGAATCAGCCCAACATGCATGACTAGATTGACATATAGATACGCTTAGGACCTAATTATCTTCTCTTTGAAGGAACATCTGTAATGTATAGAGACAGTAATGTCCCCGTTTAGATGATGTATGGTCCACTGTTAATCAGGGTGACGTGTAGTCAATATAACCGCCTTTTCCCCATCTAATGTACCCAGGTACCCATTTAAGCTGGTTGGACTCTGAGGCGCCCTAAAGATTCCCAAATTAAATTCCCTCAGGATCAAACCCGGATCTCTTGGCTACGAAGCCAAGCTCTTTCCCATTCAGCTACTGAGCCTCCTTAACAGTCTTATACCTAGACTTAGATCCTTCCGCGGCCGTTTAGTGGATTGGGCGGCAAGCTTTCTCCTCAAAGATCTGTTGAAGTTTGCCGTTTCTATAGCAATTTAGAATTTACAAAGTGTGGTCGCTAGCCCCACGCTAAAACCTCCTCCTGGGACCGGCAGATGTCAAAGTTTCCTTAAAATTACCTTAATACAAAAAGATATTTAGTGAATCCACTTACTTTGAATCACTCTTGACAAGCTTGCTATTTTAAGTATTACATCGTACATAGAAGAAAGTACCAGTGAATTGATTTGGTCGTCACCTTTAGATTCTAAATCAAATATCAGTGTCAATGAAACATTTAAATTAGGTTTAAAATGACTTCAAACTATGATGAAGATAAAAGAGGAGGAATAAGGATAGATAGATGTAGACTGATGCTGATCGTAGAGTACAGCAATGGTAAAACGAGGTAGAAGAAGAGACTGAGGGGGGAAAAAAAGCGAGATAAATAAAACGAAAGAAAGGAATAAAGAGCCATTGAGAGAAAGAAAAACAGGGCGGAAGAGATAAAGAGACAGAAATAGTAAAAAAGAGAAACAAACAAGAAAAACATAAAAAGTACTTTTTTGAAAAAAAAATAAAAAAAATTAAGATGTGTACACTTGTATCAGTTAGTTTGGATCAGATGTGTAATTAAATATGTTACAAATGTAGACCAACAACCTGAAATCTGTGAGACTAGAAATATTTTTACCAATTGTTTTTTTTTTTAGCTTTTAGCTTTCTCAATACGCTATGATCCTTAAATAACCGGGATTAGTTGAGATAATTTGGGGGGGGGGGGGGGGCGAGAAAGGGTTATCTGGGTGAATATAATATATATAATTGGTTTTTTAAATATTTTTTTTACAAAATAATAATAATAAAGTGGTAGAGAAACTGAATTCGCACTCCGTTCTCAGACCTCCTCAAGCTGACACACTAACCACTCTGCTGGTGACGTATTTATAACTATAGAAGATTGTATAGTATGGTATTGTTTGTTTCAAAGTTAATTTGAAGTGGCGACCTATAAAGGGGACTAATTCAACTTATACCACCACTTCAGTCAAATACAATCATTTTCTCTTGTTGGAGATAGCAAACAAAATAAAGAATTACCAATAGTTAATTAACTATTTTTTTATATTTTAAAAATTGATTCTTGTTTTGTCAGGTAAAGGAAATAATTGTGCAAAATTTCAGCTTGATCCGAGATTGAGTGTCGGATGAAATAGCGTGAACAAACGTTTAACCAGACAGACAGACATACTGAGTTTATTTAAGCTTTGTAAAAATACAAACCAAAATAAATTAGTGGGATTCGCTCAATGAAATTTTGTTTCTGATTTTTAAGAAACCTGCTTGTGTTCCTTAAGCAATACATTAAACTGGTCAAAGAAGAACAAGCGATATGTGGAAATGTTGACATCTATTTGCTGCTTTGTTGCTTTGCAGCTTGCTGATTAGAAGTCTGTGAATGGGAAAACTGACATGCTGTTCTTCTTAGTTACATTATAATAAAGAGTATTGGTTCAACTGGTCTGTTTAGTCTATCAGGGATGCATTGTTTATATGTCGGCATTTTAGGACAGTATGATTAAAAGTTTCGTAGGCGTGGATGCAGTGTGATAGGTATATTTTGATATATGGGCGATGGGGGCTATCGACGGTACCCCCCCCCCCAAAAAAAAAAAACGTATTAAAAAGGGAATTGTCAAAGATTTTAGAATTCTTATTCAAACTAGCTAATGTGAAGGATGCGATATGGAAATTTCACGATTGCCAACTAATTATGAAATGTACTTTGTTTGACAAGCCTCAAGACATGTGAATTTACAATGTCAAAAATTGCAAAAAAAAAAATGACCGCATACCTTTTTAAATATTATTCGAATTATGTTTCTATACACTAAAATAGCTAGATAATTAAAGTCTTCTGTCATATAATTAAAATGTCAGAAAAATCTAAATATATTTCATATTTTATCAAGTCCAACGTTTAGCTTGTTTTGTTTTGATAGTCTATTGTAAGTAGTTAATATTCTTTTAAGAAAGTTCCCTGACCTATGTTTTCAGACTTACTTAGTAAAACGCTGTATCTCGCTGACAACTGTTCCAAAATAAAAACCTGATTGTTCAGTTTATTTGATAAGTCCATGCTCGTAGCTAGCAAATAAAAAAAATAAGTATATATAATTAGTGGCTCACTTATATAAAGGGTCCTCAATCTCTCACACACACATCAGACTTCCTACTAACCCCTATATCCAACCCATCCAAGAGTGTATGTATCAGCATTAAATTGTTTCAGTCATCAGCGAATTAAATATGTGTAGCCAAAAAACAACAACAACAAAACAGACCAATCCTAACCGTGCTTTGAGTAAAATAATCTGTTCAACGAAAAGATGCGGCTTCGCCGTCACATTAGAGCTTCTAGAAAATGAGATCATGCTAACTTTTGACCACGAAGAAGGTGCTACAGAGTGCTTCTTGAAAATATTCTGACTTGGTGATGAGCATAAACAAGACGTAGCTTTTGGTATGCCGGAAAAAAAAAACTTTGACCAATTGTCAACATAGCCTTAAAAAGGACAGTATTGTAAGTTTATTGCTAACAAGTGTCAATAGTTTTAAATACATCGACGTTGTTGTCTCGGATGAAGAAACCGGACCTGAACTGCTGGCCACAGTCCACAGCAGCATAAGTGATGTTAGACATTTTATTTAGTTCAGTTACACACTATAAGAGAATGGCAGTGAACGCACATTTTATAGTGACGACATACATGTTGGGGTTAGAGATTAAGATAGACTTTTAGATTCAGTTATTGCTAGGCTCTCAAATGGATAACGTTGTTGTAGTGACTGACTCGACTGTGGCCGATTCTGTATTAAAGATTGTTATATTTTCACCTGGAGTGAACTTAGTCATTGAGACTTTGATCCTGTCCATTACTTTTCATTCTTTAGAACTTGATGTTCATCTAGAATTATTAAGGTATTTAGAAATACTTTAAATACAACTTAGACATATGTATCCGTTACAGTAAATCTCAAAACAATCTGGAAAGTCAAAGGCGAAGCAGATCAGGCGGATGCGCTTCCTAATTATGGCCACATTGTTATTTGCTTGCGAATTTTGGACGCTGACTGCAGAACTAGAGAGGAGGATCCTAGCAATGACATTGAGATGCTACAAATTTATCCAAGGTATCATTTACAAAGACCGCATCGCAAACGAAGACATTAAAGACAGGCTAGTACACCAGTCCCTCGACGACCTGCTAGCTAACTACTGTCCAAAAAAAAAAAAAAAAAAAAATCTCTATGGCCCTATAACAAGTTCCTCAGGGCTCGCAAAGATCTTCCTTTAGGGTAAAATACCAGAAAAAGAAGAAGAGGCAGAGAAAGCGATGGAAAGACAAAATAAAAGAATAGACGGGTCCATGGCCTGATTTAAGTTTCTGGAAGCCATACTTTTGAAGAAAAAAGTTGAGCTCTCACAAATTTTAACTTCTTTTTTTTAATTTTATTTTATGGAGGGTAAGGCCCAATGTAGATAAACTACTTAATTGCTGAGCTGCATTTACATACGATTAGCATGGTACGACAAGCCTGCTACAAGCCGAAACTTCTCAATTACGACAGTCCACGTGAGATTTAAAGTGCTGGCGATAAAAATGCGAAAAAAATGTTGCGAAACTTTCTGACCCGTCGAAATCGGAATTTTTAAAAATCTCTTTTGCGGAGGCCCTTTCTTGTGGAAGGCCTGGGGCAGCCTGCCCTCCCTAACAATGGGCCTGTCATTGAAATAAATTCAATCTAATGCAAAAGACAGAGACAAATGGAAAAAAGAGGGTCAACAGATCTTGTGTGGTGCCGTAATGGTTCAACAGACATCAACAAAGGGATAGGTGAAGGTAAAGGTGAAGGACTGAAGGCAAAGGTGAAGGTCTTGAAAGTTTCCATTAAAGATGCATGACGCTACTGGGCGTACGCTGGTAAGACTGTGACTATACCATATAATTCGGAACTATGTTAAACAGTTGGATGGTGTATGCAGATTAGAAGCAATCTTAAACATTCGACAGGTTCGTCTGATCAGACATCTAGATGATCCACTCAGTATTGGAGATGAGCGCAACCAAAGGCACTGGGGCGTAGCTAGGCATTTCCCATCATTTGGGGGCCCTGGGGGCTTAGCCTCTTTGGGGGTCCCTGCAATGGCCCTGAATTTAGCGTTAGATTTAAATTTTAATGTTAAAAAATACTAATTTTTTGTCTACCCTCAAGTGGGTGCCCGGGGGGATTTTCAAATTATTTTCCTTCTCCCTACTGCAAAAGCAATCTTTTTTTTTTATTTTTGCGGTATTATTGCAAATCAACTTAAAAGGAGTTGTAACTGTTAGGTTTTGCTATATGATGAAACTCATTTAACACTACAACAACACAAAACGACAATGTTATAGTTTATAATTAATGTAATCTTCATTAACACTGTAAATACTATTTAGTTTCTATTCCTCCATTTTGTTCCACCCCCTCCTTTTAGCACGCATTTGCACCATTTCCCATTCGCACTACGATGCGCACGTAACATCACCATAGAATAGTGGACTATGATAATGTGGGACACACTATGGATTTATAAATGGAACAAAGGGACTTCACTCTGATAAGGTTAGATAAATTACTGATTGAAAGCCATGGTTGATTTAATATGTAAAAATCGATATATGTTTTATGGATTCCTAGAAAAAAAGAGAAGACATTGTGGTTTAAAGAAAGTAGGTAACGTCTGCTTATGAGGATGGCCATGTATGATCTTATAGTTTATATGATGAGCTTCTAAATATAATATCTGGAAGTTTATTTTCTTTATTTTTAACCACGTCAAGTGTAATGAACTCAGATACACAAGGCTCTCGAGAATCGTTTTTCTTTTCCTAAATTAACCGGCCACCTATCAAGGTTTCTAACCAGAAGCTACATTAGGTATTAGAAGATTGTGTTGGTTTAAAATCTCAAAGTATTTTTATTGTATCTTTATAGAGATACTCATTTACTAGACTTAACTAGAGTTTTAAGCTGTAGCAAGCTCATTCATTAATAACAGCTTTCCATTATGTCAAAGAGGTGTCATCTTTTTTACTTAACGTCAACCTTTGCACACCAAAAAAAATAATTAATTAGTGTTTGTGTTTCAACTGGTATTTTCATACCATGTAAATTACTTACCAGCAGCTAGTGACCTCGCGTCAAATATATCTGAAACTGAAAAAATATTTGTTTAAGTTAGCGCGTGATGATTAAGTAATTACGAAATATTTAAACCAAGTTTAGATACCGATTCCATTCAAATATAAGCCACCCCCCCCCCCCAAAACCCAGGGAAGGGTAAACCGCGACGTTTGGTCTTGTTGTAAGTAAGTAAGTTTCCCTTTCAGACTTTGTGATCTAGGAGGCAGTTGATGTGAAGACCGTCAGTCTCAGTGGCAAACGATTAACGAGGGTGCCATGTAGACAGCACAACGTCCAACCGCCTTTACGTTTCCCCAACTAAAGTCAAGTACCCTTTAGAGGACTCATAGGGCCCTTAAGATTCTGAAAGAAAATATCCCAGTGTTGACCTTCTCGTTGTATGACGACCGACAAATTGAAAGGCCTGAGTGATACTTTAACAGTTTTGATATACATTATACCTTTTTTTATACCTTAACTACACACTTACGTAATTTTTTAATATAACAAATCTATAGTTCATCTGAACTTAAGGCAGGTGCTTAATAACAACTCATTATATAAATACAGTTATTAATGTAGTACAGTCACTACAGATAAGTCACCACACGGTATTATGCACCTCTATACGAACACATTTATTTTGGTATTTTGGCATTACTTTGCAGTTTTTTAACTTTCTGAAATATGCATTTGCAATCTTTCTTCTCAAAAACAACAATGTAAAAAAATAAATGAAACAAAATATTTTAAAAAATGAGATGTAGATAACGCATGTATAAAATACAAAGTCTATACAAGGGAACGAACTGCACATGACAGCCATATCTCTCAATACTGTAAGAATGATTTCCCTTTTTAAAGAATTAAACAAAAATGTATTAATTACCAATATTTAATCAATTGCATAGATATTTTTTTTAATTGCTTCCAGGGGCGGACTGGCAATATGGGTAAACGGGCAAATGTCCGGTGGGCCAGAACCAAATGCGCCGGTCTGGTCGCTACCAAAGAAAAAAAAATTCAGTACAGAGAACTTTAAAAAAAAAACTGTTTTGCTCCTTCCCTCCCCCGTCTTTTGATGGTTCCATTGACGGTTAACGAAAAAGAGGGATGAGAGAGGTTAAGTTAGAAAACATTGATATAACGCAGCAAAAAAAAATTGGGGTTACAATTTTATATTTAAGAATACTTAATAGAAATTAACACACAGACGCGAAATTGAAAACCACCCAACTTTTTTCAGAGCTCAATATAGGTATAAAGCTCTACTTTCTGGGATTTGTTTTAATTTTTTTGTTTTTAATAACAGATCTAAAAATACTACCCTCAAGGCTTACAAAAAAAATATTTATTTTAAAAAAAGAAACTGTAGATCTAAATTAATTTTACACTATTATAATTAATGGAAAAGGTATGCTTAGTATGAAGTCATTAATGACGGAAATTCTTATAATAATTACAAAAATGTATATAGCACTGTCACATCCGATATTTAATTAAAGGAGATTTATATTTTAAATAATGGGTCATGATATATTATAATTCGCGTTTTCGAGAGAGTACTTGGACGAAGCAAGAGCTTTTAACATTAAGTACTTGCCTCAGGCCTCATTATCTGAAAGGGAAACTTAACTTACTGCCCCAGTGGGGCCAACTAATTAAACCATAGTCACCAAATTTCATGAGCGTAGCCAAAAGGGGCTTTATGGTTACCCTCCCTCTCCAATACAAAAACCAAAGCGAAACTATAGTTACCATTTTCAACCTTTACTATTTACTCCATTAAAATTGAGCGCAGTGAATAGCAGATTTGGTTTTTGAATTTTTTTAGCGGAAGAGTAGCAGGCTAATTGCACTGTAGATAACTCAGAATATGCATTTTTTAAAGGTTAAATTAACGGAACTAATGCTTGGGTCCGGGGCACCATCCTTGGGAAACTAACAGCGGTCCCCAGACTCCCTAGCAATCCTTGGCGGTGGGTACTGTTTTTTCACTTATTAAAGGAAAAAAATATTCTAGGGTACAAAAACAAACGTTTAAAAAAATGAAAGGTCAGAATGTAATGAAGATTAATTACATATACACACATACTCAAATAAATATACTCGGAGGGGGGAAAAAATCCCCCCTCACCGAAAAAATCTTGGCGATGCCCATGATATGACATGTCAGTTGTGGGCCAGTTTATATTGTAATGCCCGGACCGATTTTGATACCCATTCCGCCCCTGATTGCTTCATGTTTTGTGAATGACAATAAATACAAAGCTTCACATTTATTCGAGACTGGACAAAGTGGGAGACATAAATGGCTCCAAAATGTATCCAAAAGACTACAGCAGTAAGTACTTACAGAAAACCTGACTATATTTGTCGATTTCATAAAATTCTGCAATAAGATCAGAGGCGTTCCCATAAATTTCACTCATTGAAATATCTGTATTTAAAAAAAAAAAGGTGACAAATTAAAAATGCGGGTTAGAGACTTGAGTTCAGCAAAAGAAAATTATTACAAAATAAAATTTACTTGATAGGATTATGGAATTCTGAAACAGCTTCTGTTGACATAGCAATGTTGCTGTTACGTAGCTTAAAGCAGCCATGGCATTAAGTTTTTTTTATTGAATACATTCTAGCTCAAGGTTAAGGTTGTATGCTATTGACACGTAATGACAAGTTTATTTAAAGCGATGAAGGTTTTTTTCATAAGCTCAAAAAAATAGTTTGGACGTTACCAAAAAAGGAGGCAAGAGGTAGTATTTAAAGACTGGCGTAGTCAGTTAAAAGAGATCAACGACTAGAGTAAAAGAATTTACATTGAATTGTACATTTATGGAGTGTATATTGTTAAAGAGATTCCTAGTTCCAGAATGAAAGCTTTTTTATTTATTTAAAAGAAGATTTCAGTTTTGAGTTTATACTTTAAAGTAGTATCTCTGGCATCACGATATCATTCACATCAGTAACGCATTGATGCTGGTCCATAGATCCTCTATGACACCAAGATATTTTGTATCCTGTCAGTGGCTAATTAACTAATAATAATAATAAGGCTTGTCTTCGAGTCCGAAGATTAATGAGGAATACAGTATTTCCCGTGGCTGCGCAGCCCCAGCTGTGACCTGCATATTTTGCCACATCCTGGTCTCAAATGTGTGTCCCGCGGCCTTCGTGAGTGACGTCTAGCTGACTGGTTCCGACGCCGAATGTAGCCAGGTGCTCTTTTCTATGTCAGCCAAGGAAAGTTGACGCCTAAGCTGGTCTTTGAAGCGCTTCCGTGGCAGGACCGCACTACAAACAGCGATGTCCTTGCGAACGTCGGTATGGACAGTATAGAGGGACTTCTTATGGTCCGACAGTTACGATGGGCTGGGCACGTATACCTTATGGGAGATGAACGTATGCCAAAGGCAGTCTTTTTTTGTGAGCTAAAAGGTGGTGGACGTAACAGAGGCGCTAATTAACTATTACAACTGCAAACGCTATTTATTCTTATATATATATATATATACTATTAGATTTAGATATTTTTATCTGGGAATTACAAATTATCATCTCAAGTTTCCTGTATAACAAGGGTAGATTATAATTGAGGAATGATTTCTTAAGACCACACTTTATACTTGGACACACAATTCAGCACTGAGGTAATATCTGTTCATCTAGCTAATGTCTACTTCTGTACCTTTTTTGAGGTTTTGCAGAAATGCCCCTATTACTTCAGATGTATCTCGTTGTGTTTGCACAGGTAAAAGGGAATCTCCCTGTAGAATGTTTGTCACAGATAATTAATAATTAAGTAATATATATATATGCCATTACATTTAAATTAAATTAAATTAAAACTTTTAAATATGGCTACTTTCGTGCTTGTAGCATGCTCAGAGCGCTTTGGTCCAAACTCATTTGTGAGACCAGTGGGGGTAGGGGGTATCTGGGAGAAGGTTTTTCCGTGCTGCCGTGCTTGAACCTCGAGTCCCTTTCATAGGTAGCCAAGCCAAGTTCAAGCTTACTTAGCCTTTCGACCACGCTTCCCACATTTATATTGGAATATATAATTATTTTGTAAATCATACAGTGGGCTCACACTAATGTACTCAAATCTTGTCTACCCTTTGTATCACAAGCCTCCACATAAAATCGTATAGTATTTTGAAATCACATTTTATGGAGGAATCGTTGTAGGTTCTAAACTGAGGCGTCTCGAATCCTAGGAAAGACTCGCATTGTGTGCATTTTGAGATTTCAAGGTTTACCTCAAGGGACATAGAAACAGAGGATCTTTAGATCGTTTTCCCAATATATTGCAACCAAAGCTAATAGTCACAATATTGTTTGTGACATGAGCTGAACGACCTACACTGAGAACATTTATTTATCATATTTCACGTGGAAAGTGAAATTTAATGGGGGATTATGGGTAAGCCTCGTTTTGAGATGATAACACATGTTCAGACATCCGTTTTTACTTTGGTTCTAGTAGTGTTAGGACGTAAGATCCATATTGTTTGTCAATTTGTTAGACATAATCCTTGAGTATGTAGGATGTAATATTTTACAGGTGATTCTGATTGTTCTTCAGCATTTATACCTTTGAGGTTGGATTGTGTATTTTATTTTATACCAATAAATGTGTCACGTCTGCTAAGCGAGTAGTTCATTATTACATTGCAATATCTGCTGTGTCACGTCTGCTAAGCGAGTAGTTCATTATTACATTGCAATATCTGCTGTGTCACGTCTGCAAAGCGAGTAGTTCGTTATTATATTGCAATATCTGCTGTGTCACGTCTGCAAAGCGAGTAGTTCATTATTACATTGCAATATCTGCTGTGTCACGTCTACAAAGCGAGTAGTTCATTATTACATTGCAATATCTGCTGTGTCACGTCTACAAAGCGAGTAGTTCATTATTACATTGCAATATCTGCTGTGTTACGTTTGTTGGATCGCGATAAATAAAAGTGCAATGAATCAAATGAAGAGAAGTACATTTCATTACTACACCGCAGACACTTTAACAAACACCAGAAGAGGTGTTACACTAGTTCACAATTATCTCCTCGTTGTTCTAAATGTGAATTTTTTATTAGGCTCCCACACTAACAAGTGCAAATGAATCACTGTTTGGTTTTTAAAATATAATTTTTCCTATTTTCGGATTCTCTACAGCAAAGGACTTACTATTTATAGATTGGCCTCCACATTTTAAAAATCTTCAATAATAATGCAATGGAAACATCGACTAAGATTAGAGTATCATCTCAGTGGCGTATCTAGGGTGGGGGAAGGAGGGGGGAGAATTTGAAAATCCCCCCCCCCCCCCGTGGGGACCCCAAATTAGTGTTCTTTTACATTAAAAATTTAATATTACGCAAAATGCAGGGGTCCCCAAAAAGGTCAAGCACCCCGGGCTCCCAAAACAATGGAAAATTCCTAGCTACGGTCCTGTATCATCTCATTACATTGAATAGTTTATTTTCTGAACTTACCATTGCGAAACTTGCAGTCATTAAGAACAATATGGAACATGGAAAAGACATTCTTGATGGGTGAGAAAACAAAAACAAAACTGAAAATAAATTGATGTTCGTCATTTTAGTACATGGTTTTAATAATATTTTCTGTAAATGTGTGTAGTTTACATCATGTGTAGCTAAACATTATTACATCGTACGGCTCCGACAAAATATCAATTGTTCCATAGGACTAAACAAAGAGAGGTAACAAAAAAACAATATATTTCGTATTAGATGATATCTGATTATCTCCCCTGCTTCTCCAATCTAATCTTATTTTATGTTTTTTTTTTTTTTTGTGTTTTGTTTTTTATTTCAATTTTATTTGTGATGATGTCATTTCAAATTTTAAGTTTAGATATCCTTTTCAATTTTTATTCGCATTAAATGCGTCACTTCGCTTTTATCGTATAACAAATAAATAATGAGCGAGCTTGCAATATGTCCTCCTGAAGATAATGGATATGTTATCGTTAAAGTCCGAAATTCGGCAAAATGACTAGGCATAATTTTTATTTTCTGTATTATTGGTGATGTTTTATCTTTTTATTGTCCTCTTATGGGTTTTAACGTGTCTGGTCAGCACCAGTTAATCTCACGGGGTTTTTCTTTTAACTTAAGATAATTTATTAGAACACATGAACAGTTGGAATGGCAATCAAGAACGAGTAGAATATGTAGACTTTGCTTTATCGGCAGTTGTTGTATTTTTTAATTTCCCTTTCATTATATAAGTTACGACAACAGATTTGAACATTATTATGTATACATCACTGGCGGATCCAGGGGGGGGGCGGTAGGGGCGATCGCCCCCCCCACTCGGCCGACTCCCCCCCCCCCCCCGGAGGGGGGGCGGGCGAATTTTATTATAGAATTCACACAATTTGTATACGAATTTATTACTTATGTTAAAAATAAATTCAAATTATTTATATTTCAACCTATTTTTAGATTATTTCGCCCCCCCCCCTAGTATGTTGGCCGATTGGTGGGGTCGGAAGGGGGCGATGGTATCAATCCCGCCCCCCCCCATACACTTTCGAGTGGGGGGGGGGCGGTCCAATTAATTTGTAGAAATCACAGCTTGCTAATAGAATCAATGTAATATCTATATTGTGTAGACTTGTTATTGATTTTTTAACCGATCTTTATATTATGTCATTCCCTGTTTGCCGATTGGTGGGGGGGGGGGGGGGGGGCGAATACCTCTTCTGCCCTTCCCACCTTAACCCTTTGAGTGGGGGGGGGGGCGGTCCGTTTTTATGGAGAAATCATAGTTTGTGAACAAAATTAGTTGAATTAATATATACATTTTATATTATGTCGCTCCCTTTCTGGTATTTTGGCCGATTCGGTGGGGTGGGGGGGGGCGATTGCATGTACTGCCCTCCCCACTCTAGCCCTCTGAATGCTGGGGGGGGGGCGGTCCTATTTTTGTGGAGAATCATAGTTTGTGAACAAAATTAGTTGAATATCTATATAATATAAACTACGTATTGATATGTGACCCATTGTATATTATGTCATACCACAATCTAATCTCAAATAGTATCATTAGTAAATTTAAATGAAAAAGGGTTGTACCAGGAGGGAAGGGCGATACATGCAATCGCATTTCCCCCATCATAATTTATATACACTATAAATTAAATTCTTATATTGAGTCGCCCAACCCCTATTCTTTAATGCCAAATGCAATCTTTAGCAGAAATTATTAAAGGAGCGAGGATTAATCGTTTTCACTCTACCGCTCCTCCCATTTCCAGACAGAGTTTATTTAATTTCACATGAATTTATCATAATTATTTTAAGTAAGACTTTGCATTGGAAAAGTTACAATTCAAACGAAATTTTTCAGTATTAGAGCCATGATTGAAATGAGTTATAAACTCAAATAATGTTTTCATAGTCGCCTTTTACCAACCTTTACTCAATCTGATATTTTTCTAGTTAAATAAATTTGGGACTATAATTCACAATTTACAACTCTATCATATTGAATACTATTTATTGAATAATTTTTTTTTCGGCGGCGATCCCCAAAGCAAAAATCTAAATATGTGGGGTATCTTTTCAAGGAACAAATCGGTTTTATTTGCAATGTATTAAGGGCCTATAAATTCATATTAAGATAATTTTCAAGTACAACATTATTCAAAAGGTCCTTTTTTAATAGTATGAATAATGAGCTTCGAACTCCATTGATGAATAATGAGCTGTAGATGTCAGGAGAATACGTTTCTGCAGTGAAAAAAGAAGAAAACGCTTTTGGCGTCGGGGCTTCGCCCCGAAATCCATTGATGAATAAAGAGCTGTACTTGTCAGGAGAATGCGTTTCTGCAGTGAAAAAAGCAAGAAAACGCTTTTGGCGTCGGGGCTTCGCCCCGAAATCCATTGATGAATAAAGAGCTGTACTTGTCAGGAGAATGCGTTTCTGCAGTGAAAAAAGCAAGAAAACGCTTTTGGCGTCGGGTTTCGCCCCCAAATCCATTTATGAATAAAGAGCTGTACTTGTCAGGAGAATGCGTTTCTGCAGTGAAGAATGCAAGAAAACGCTTTTGGCGTCGGGGCTTCGCCCCGAAATCCATTGATGAATAAAGAGCTGTACTTGTCAGGAGAATGCGTTTCTGCAGTGAAAAAAGCAAGAAAACGCTTTTGGCGTCGGGGCTTCGCCCCGAAATCCATTGATAAATAAGAGCTATACTTGTCAGGAGAATGCGTTTCTGCAGTGAAAAAAGCAAGAACCCCACAAGAGAACCTTATAGCGCTGCCCCTGTTGTTTTGTTTTTCGCTGAAGGTTGAGAAATGCTGCTTTTTTATAATTCTAATATATATATATATATATAAACATATATATATATATATGTATGTATATGTGTGTGTGTGTACGCACGTTTATGCATAGGGTTAGGGTTTACTGGGCGTTAGGGTTAGGGTTTGAAAAAAAATCGCCCCCCCCCCACTTCAAAGTTCTGGATCCGCTAGTGGTATACATTTTATATTTGTATTTAAGAAAAAACTATTGAAAATATTTAAACACCAGAGCAGCATTTAAGAGTTTATGAATTACTTTGATTTTAATTTTACTCACTCAGGGTTTCGGCATTTAATATGCAAATTTTATTGTATACTTGGAAAAAACTAATGAATTTTATATTTACTAATGTATAATACGCCTGCTATTTAAAAATATGGTTTGTAGATTATTATTGGATTATTTAAACTTAGAAATTTGCATTTAGCATTGGGTGTAAAACATGGGTCTACAAAGGGTATTTTTAGTCTTAAGAAACTTGGTCTTTTTGTGTTGTTTTTTTCGAGAATTACATTTAATGTATAAATATCTTTCTAAATAAGGCATTTTTTGTTACTTTATCTAACGCAGAACTAGCCATTCTATAGAATATCTAAATGTTTTGAGATAAATTATTAAAATGATATTTGTTTTTAAAGGAGATAAATACTCACGATCTTGCAACTTGTTCAAAACTAAGCCACAGTTTAGACGTGTTGGTAACAATAAATCAATACTGACTGCACAATTCTAATTAGAGTTCTGACGAGCATTAATTAAATTTTAGCTAAAAACATGATAAACTTTAAACGTCTAGTCAGCATTTTATTTCTTAATAGCCTACTGAGTCTTGGTGGATGAGATCATAAGAGCTTGGCTTCCGAACCGTGTTATGTGTTAGAATCTAGGTGAAGACTGGAATTTTAAAATCCTGGATCTTTAGGGAGTCCCACCCAGCTCTAATGGATACCTGACTAAAGTTGGGAAAAATAAAGGTGGTTAGTCGTTGCGCTGGCCATAAGACACCTTGCTCGTTAATCGTTGTCCAAAGAAACAGTTGACCTTAACATCATCTACCCCATAGGTCGCAATGAAACTATGTCTTAACAACCAAGTTCTAAGCAAGGCACAAACAAATTATAAAAATAAATTTAAAAAACTGTGTATTGGTGAATTTATATCAACTACTGTGAAACATGAATAAGACAACCATTATAAATCTCTATGGCGTAGCTACGGTGGGGAGAGGAGGAGAAGAATTTGAAAATCCATCCAGGCCCCCACTTGAGTAGGGCCCCAAAACTAGTGTTTTTTTACACTAAGTATTAAATATTACTCAAAACGCAGGGGATCTCAAAGAGGTAAAGCCCCGGGCCCAAATGATGGAAAATTCCTAACTACGCCCATGATAAATCTTCGTCCAGTGTATTATTTCATATTTCTCGTGCTAGCTTGATTGGCCATGCGCTCTGGACAGTCAGCCTTACTATGCGCTTTATTTATTTCTTCGTTTTATTTTATTTTTCTTTAAAATTCGGAATCACATCCAAAAAAATATTAAAAATGCCAATCCTTTTTTTTGTGTGTGGAATCGTTGAATGAACTAGAAGGGAAAATAAGTGTAAAAGCATTTTGTTTTTCTTGAAATCCGTAGAAATTTAAAAAAAAGTTATACATTTTGTAAATGTGACACATTTACTTGCATTTATATAACAGTCCATGTTCTTAGGAGTATCTAGCTCTTAAACAAAAATGAAAAAATAATAATCACCAGCAACAAGTTACAATAAATAAAAGCATAATAATCGTTATTTAAACATTTCTAGAAATACAACGCACGGTACATTCATAATGTAGAGAATCTACTCTGGTATTTTCTTTGAAAGTTTTTAATAATCAAAGTATTTGTGTAATTGGGTCTAAAACATTTGTCAACATATATTTTTATATCAGATAATCTAGATCTAGTGAAGGATTTCCTCTTTCTCAGTTAGACAGTTGTATTGCAAGTTAATACTTAATTTAAAAAATAACATGAATATTATAACAAAGTAACGATAACAGGTTACAAGGCTTCTCTATCCCATAGTACTGTTCAACCAACACACTGAATCATCAAAAGTACAAGTATTAAACTACAAATCTGAGCAAAAAGGAGAAAAAAAAGTGGCACAATGACGAAATTCAGGTTAAAGGTCACTGGCTTACATCCTGCGTTAGAGGTAAACGTTGCTGTGGTTGTCGTCGTTGTGGGTGGTGTGGTTCTGTTCCCCTCGGTCATTGATATGATTTGGCTCAACAGAGGAAACTTCATTTGCTTGCATATCTGTGGAGTAGAACAAGACCTTTCACTCTTGTGGTCTGTTAGAAAGCTATTTAACAGAGGAGTGAAGCAAAGGGAAATAAGCAACACCACATCCTCTAACTTTGAGTTCTTCCGATGATTCCCCTTTGTTAAATACCATAAAACTAGGATGTTAATAGCGAAAATGAATGATGAGTGTAAAACTGAAAGAATAAAAGGTAGGGTTGCGAAGTATATATCTTTAATTGTTTGCGAATGTATCATAGAGATATTTATGTGCAAAGTATTACGGTAGCGTAACTAAAGGGTAAGTATAGTAACCCTTTGGGTCAAGATTTTATGCTTTTACCATCCCAAAAGAGATACAAGACATCGGTAGCAAAGACAAACAGTCACAAAAACTCTTTTGTTCCCCTGGCAATAAAATCATTAAATAGAAATCATGCAATATAAAGTTTTAAACTGTAAATTATGAGTGAGTCTGGTGTGAATGTATATTTTGGTTTTCTATAGTTATAATGTTTTGTTTGGTGTAATGCACAAGTTGTAAGGCAAATTTCATTATGGATAAAAAGAGTATTATTATTATCATGGACGTAGCCAGGATTTTTTTTCGGGGGGGGGGGCACTATTTCCGGTATTGAAAGCCAACCAAATGCATATTCTGAGGTATCTACAGTGCATTATCCTGCTCTTAAAACGTTTTATTTCAAAAACCTAATGTGCTATTCTTACTGATTTAGAACCTCCCGCGCCGTTCGGCGCATTTCGCGGCAAAAAAAATCTGTCACTGGTAATGTTTGAAGCCTCTTACCACCTGCTATAATGACCTCCATGAATGTGTGGCACCAAGTTGTACTAGGATATCATCGCAACTCTTGTTATGCGTAATTCATTTTGTCGGAGAACATGTCCTGAAAAACTCATGCGACGCTCTTTCACAACCTTACTAAGGGGTCGACTCCCAGTTCGGCATAGGATTTTCTTTAATTAGACCCGATCTCTATAATTGATTCCTAAAATCTGTCTTAGCCATTTTTGTTGAGCCACATTTAGTGTTTTTCAATTTCGGCAGATTACTAGTCATTGCACTTTATTAACACAGGTAGAAATGTGTAACCTCTCTTGAGTTACTTAGACTTAGACTTAGGTCCTCCCGCGCCGTTCGGCGCATTGGGCGGCAAGCTATCTCCATAAAGATCTGTCACTGGCAATGTCTGAAGCCTGCTCCCACCTGGTGTCCACTGTTCTAAGGTCCTCCATGAAGGTGTGTCGCCAAGTAATACGAGGACGTCCCTGTTTGCGCTTTCCTCGTTTTGGCTTTCATGTTATCGCAACTCTTGACTACGCTCTTGGAATTAAGTGACTCAAGTTTACTTTAGATTTTATATTAAAAGGAAAAATTTATCGTCAAAATCATTTGTTGGGGGTTTAAACTTCGTTTTGGCTTCCATGTTATCGCAACTCTTGGTGTGCGTAATTCATTTTGACGTAGAACATGTCCCGCAAGCCTCATGCGACTTCCTTGTTTGAGACCCGATCTGATCGGGTCAAATATCAATAAGTAGCTTATATTATAAAGATGATACCCTATGTTACGTAGTTCGGACAAGAGTCCTTTGCTTTCTCTTAACTCTGCTTACTTTTGTTTCCTCTACTCGAAATGCTTGTACAAGGCGAGAAAGCTTTATATTTTTGTTTTGAATTGTTTTTGCTACGTCAAATTGGTTGAATAGGTCGATGAGTTTGTCCGTAAAAGATTATTAGTCTGTACTAGTTTCGTGGACTTATTATTCAGTAGGATTTTCGGACCCCTGTTTAGGGTTGCCAGTGTGTACTGAACTCGATCCTTTGCCAGTGTGGTGTTGATGGTCTATTTTGTTGATGAGTATATATATGTTAATGGTGCATGCGAGTCCATATGACACAACAACAGAATGAATCAAGAATATACTTAATAACGCAGGCTGATAACTTCAACAATTTAATAAACAATAAAAAGGGCACAGTCCTCTGTCGTCGCTAGCCTAGCGTCGTCCTCTAAGGCGTCTTGTCCGTTATCCTTTTTGTTCGTAATCCTACTCTGTTCTTACTCGTCACATCACTTAGGAAAAACCCGATTCACATCAACTTCTACGCATCTTGTGTCATTATAGTGGTTTGTGGTTCTATCTGATTGGAAAGTGTGTTTTCAAAATATTTTTTTCTGAATGTGCTGGCATTGTGTCCATATGCATTCAGCAATTCCTTTTTTAAAATTTGGTAGCTATTTTGTACAGTATGATTATGGTTTTGACAAATTGTAAGAGCTTGCCCTTGTACAAAGTCTAACAAAATTTGAGACCACTCTTCCTCCCTTATATTGCAATTAACCATTTTAATTTCATATCTCTTTAGGTAGTCTGAAATACAATCTCTAGCCTCCTGAAAGGGTTGTAGTTTTTTCCTCAACCAATGGTTGTTATCACTTGAAATATTAGTGTTGTTTGTATGAATATTACTATTATTGGTTTCAATGTGACTGTCTGGGGCACTGGTAGTATTAGTATTAGATCTATCATTAGTAGTATTGCTATTAACTTTTTGTTTATTTTGTTCAGCTTCAATTCTCAATTTCTCAAGATCATATTGTAATTTCCTATCTGCTTCTTCTTTTATTAATTGTGCTTCCCTATCCTTTTCTTTCTCTCTACGCTCTGTTTCTTCTCTTCTTTCTTTATCTATTCTATCTCTCTCTATTGTCGCCATTTGCTGCACATAGCTAGTTAGGTCCTTCCCTTTAAGTTCTAGCTGTTTAGCCTCAGCAATAATTTGCTGGCGAAAAGTCTCCATATAATCAAAGTTTGGAGCTGTTGCCATTATGCTTATTTTATTTTAAACAATGTCTCAATATAGTTTTGATATGGCCTCCCTATTGGCCTAAATATCCCAATTTAGTTTTCACAAAAACTCACTTTCAAATACTTCTTGTAATATATATATATTTAAATACCTTTGCTCAATGTTATATTAACAAATATTACCTCAGTGGACTTACTCACAGCCACAATACTTGAATACAACTCAAAATTTTATATCACCTTAATTCAGTGGACTTACTTTAGGCCACATAAACAAATATCATTTACTTTTATCAATACCTCAATACTTAATTCAATGGACTTACTTCTTGCCAATAAATACCCCTAGGACTATTCTAGTCACTAGTCTAGATTCAATACAACTTCAATACAACTTCAAATAGATAAATCAATATTATACCTCCAACAGTAAATCACAATCCAGTGATACTGACAAAATTTATTTTTTTTTTATTCTGACCAATTAGACTGTGTTTAAACACATCTATAAAATAATGTCAACCGATTAATCGGGACAAAAGATCTATTTATAAATAATTACTCCTTAGACTCAGTTGTCTTCAGGATAAAATAGATCTACGGCTCTCATAGGTATAACAATTTAGTTAATACCTGGAAACAATCTAGAATTTATAATCTAGATTAAACGTGGCTTACCTTATCTACTTAAGATAAAATTAATAATATATAATAAGAATAATGTAAAATAAACGTAATAAGACACAAACAAAATAAATCTATTCTAATGAGATGAGACTTTTTAGAGGAAGTATACACTGAAAGAGACAAATAAAGATAACTTCACTTGACTTCTAAAAAAAAATAAAATGTACGTGGATACGAACAAAACAAGACAATCTAAACAATCATCGAGACTTTATTAAATGGAGCAGGTCCACTTTCTAATGTGTCCTATAATGACGCCCTTATCAGGCAACCTGCTCTTAACAAAGATCTACTGTCCCTAATAGACTTAATTTAATAATAATGGAGAGAAAAAATAAACTTATCTTTAGTTAGATCCCCTTTGTTCAGTCCACGGAGCTACAACGGTCAGTTCCACACAAGTTCCCCACTGTCTTTGTCTTAGGCAAGGCTTGGTGTGCTCCCACAAAGGCTATTCGACAGGCAGTACTGAGTTAAGCCAATCTCTCCTGGTGCTGCCACAGTATGGTACGAATCTCAGATAAAGTCCTCTGGTCAGGTTCCAAGGTTCCGGTTCCACTTGATTGACTTGATGATCTGTTGGTGCTGGCTTCTGTCTTCAGGTCAGGAACATAAGTCAATACTGAGACAAGCTGGTGGTGCTGTCTCAAGAGAGGTAAAAAAAAATGACAAAGTCCAACTCTCTCTTTTGATGAATATAAATGAGTCAACTTTACAAGTTGAATAGATGGTCACGCAGTGTGGTAGTAGGGTATACCATCACTCGTGTGTAGATTAGATTGTAAGCTCAGCAACACTGCAACAGTCAATTTATAGCTTGAAAAACAAACCTGACAAGGTGACTCGATCCAACGGTCAGCTTGTAGATACTAGATATGTAGACTCAGATGACTTTCCGTACTCACAATAAACAGATAAACCTGACAAAATGAGGTATCTTCACTCTTGAGTAGTCTTGAGGTATATATATTTAGATAGAGGTATACTGACGACGGACTGCCCTAGATCACTTAAACGGACGAAATAGTTCTGGATTCAGACACAATAGATATAGATCTATATTATTCTATATATAGATACAGGTTCAATCTAAAAATATCCAACCTGGCTGACAAAGCTAGACGCTGGTAACGGTTTCGAATTTTCTCTAGTAGAAAGTCTAGATCCACTGGAATAAAGATGCCAAAATCCAGCTGCAGTCCAGATAATTAGCACAGACGTAGGGTAGATCTAGTAGAAATAAACGAATATTAATCCAGTACTTCTCCAGTGTACTTCGCCAAGTGTAGAATTGTAGATAGATATATCCAGAACACGAAGATAACTAGATTGTAGATCAAAATGACGCCCTGGTCGTCGGGGTCGCCACATCTGTTGATGGTCTATTTTGTTGATGAGTATATATATGTTAATGGTGCATGCGAGTCCATATGACACAACAACAGAATGAATCAAGAATATACTTAATAACGCAGGCTGATAACTTCAACAATTTAATAAACAATAAAAAGGGCACAGTCCTCTGTCGTCGCTAGCCTAGCGTCGTCCTCTAAGGCGTCTTGTCCGTTATCCTTTTTGTTCGTAATCCTACTCTGTTCTTACTCGTCACATTACTTAGGAAAAACCCGATTCACATCAACTTCTACGCATCTTGTGTCATTACAGTGGGCGTCACTTGTCTTCTCAGAGATATATATTACAGTCTATTGTGTCATTGTCAGAATGGCGATCATTGACGGCGTTGAATGTCAGGGTCGTTACAAATCAGTTGGTATCAGTTGGGATCAGCTGAGGTCTAACTTTATTATTGCCGATGTTGGGAGTATTGTGACGTCAGACGGTCAGCGTCTGGTTGACTATGAAACCATGGCGACAAGTTGGTAGCAGTAGCAAGGTATTTATGTGAATTATTGAATAATGTATATATATTCATTATTCTATCATTCTCATTGTACTTATGCATATATCAGTATCATACAATAAAATTCATTTTTTTGTTATTTGAACCATCCACATAGTTGGTTACTCTATGTGCGACTGTGTGTAAATGATGTTCTTGTCAGATTGAACCTCGGTACCTTAATTGTGTACAAATATTAAACTACACAGATAATTCCTAAACCTGACACCCAAGTAATTTTGAGTCTAGACTGAAGAGGGCAGTAGATGCATTTTAACCGAAACTTGTGCTGCAGACGTACCCTGATATGAGTGCCTCCATCAGCCAGTTGGAACAAGACAACGTCGTGTCTTACCCCAAGCCTGGAGCTGACGACATAAAAGACATCTGTCAATCTGCCAGTGCTGATGAGAGAAGCTCAAATATTGACAGCTGCACACAGTTGTTTGGCAAGAACTTTACGTGTCGAGCTTCACAGGGAGAACGCAAACTCCAAGGAACCCATGGGCAAGGTCTGCACCCAACAGTCGTTTGTCCAGCTGCCCAGACCAGAAGGAGAAGTCCTGATGGTGTTTAGAAGAATGCAACAAAAAACAGATGCAGCAGTTAATGGACACTTGTGATGCACTTTGTAGAGAGACTGGATAGCGGAGAACGTAACAATATATATATAAAGTAGCTTTTATCATATAGATTTGTAACTAAGTGCGTTAAATACTGTGATTTCTGAAAAAAAAATGGATCTTCTCCCCTCTCAAAATTTAAGGATCTGGGGGACAAAATCGATTCAATCGTCCCTCTCTAACCGCACCAAATCGGCCAACATTCTAGAAAAGGGGCCATATATCCAAAATAGGTATTAGTATATATTAGTAACATAAGTAAAGAATTCGTATATAAATAATGTGATATCTTTACTAAAATCTGGCCTAGTGAAGAGGTGGGGTGAGGACAGTAGGGGTGATCCGCCAGTGATCGCAGTTTACCATCTCGGCTCGTCATGGTTGACCTCTCATCTAGCGCTGTCCTGTGGTGGTTTGCGTCGGCAGACTACACACACACTACTACGGTTACTACTACCCCACCAGAGTTATAACAGTAAAATACATTATAATAAGATACAAATAATTGCAATAATATAAGATAATATAATATGTTATAATCTTCCTATCTTATACAATACAGACGTAACTTAAAAAAAGAAGCTGATAATGTCCTACGAGTCATGCATGGAGTCAGGCATATTAACCAATGACCTAAATTCTGCTAAGTCACTGGTTTTCCTTGCTAGCTCAGGCAACCCATTCCATGCTCTAATAGCGCTAGAACGCTATACATATAGTGTTTTTTTAATTTGATATAATATTTTATAATCATATAAATGATACTTACGTTTAAATATATGTTGTTGTTTTTTTGTATTTTAGAAAATAATAAAAAATTGTCCTTATATTACTTTAAAGATATTCCTTAATTTATCAGCTTCAATATGCCTCCTCAACTTTACAGTATGGTTAATACATTTTTTTAATATAGTGCGAGCGAATAAACTTGTGAGGCTGTTTGCCTTACCTTAAGATAAAATGTATGTTATCAGTTAGTTTTCTTAAGAAAATTTTCATTCTTTGCGCTTAAGCTAGTAAAAAGTATGTCAAAGTCTAAGATATTTTTATCTAAATCGACCTTATTTTTACTTAATGATAGTCATTTTAGCGGAAGAGTTTGCATAACATTAGACCGAGCCGCATTCTGATAGAACACTTGATTTAAAATAGCAAGATTACAAAGAAAATGTGTGTTATTACACAAACTCAGAGGCGGCCACCATCGGAGTTGGATTTCTGTCGGATCAGCCTATTTGCAAGAAATACTCAAGACGTGATTTTGTTTTTATTGTCAAAAGTAGTAATGTTTAAAAGATTATTTGGCTTTATAAAAAAGTTTGTTTTCCTTTTGTAAAATGTTTAACATGTTTCGGATGTTCCTTCACAGTTAAAGATTATCTAGTTCCATATCCGAACCTCCCGATGAACGACGAGGGATTGCAGCACTCAGGTTATTAACCCGGGACCGTCGAGATAATCAGTCCAGCGCTAACCGCAGGACAAGGTATTGCTGTTAACTTAATAACAAACTAAATCTAGTTTAAAAATCTAGATTTAGTGTTTAAAAAAAATCTAGCTCTAGTGTCAAGAAAATCTAGATCTAGTGAAAAAAAATCTAGATTAGATCTAAATCTAGCTAGTATGTTTTTTTTATTACGAGAAATATGACGAGGTTTAATAAACATTAATGCACCCAGTTCTTTTAACATTTCATTTGAAGAATTCATTCCATATGACGTTTCAGGGAAAAAATCCTCCCTATCACACACGGCCTTGTTAGACTACAAAATGCCTTCACTAATAGGAACAAGTTGTCGAGGGCCCATAGAGTAATTTTAGCATTTCATTTAAAGAATTAACTCCATTAAGTCACAATGGGTTTCTTCAGTGTCTTATCAAGTCATTCATATAATCTCTGGCGTGATGATTCTGTTTGAACAATAAATAATATAAGAAAAAAAAAAACAAGAAACAAAAATAAATAGAAATCGTCATGTGTTTTTGCAACGTTTAAGCATGGAATTAAATGTAATATAAGTTAGAAGAGCAAACATATATTCGTTGGCATGGTTTTTTTCTTTACAAAAACATTTGGAACAATCTATTATAGACACTTAAATTTATTGTAATGCTTGGAAGGAACATTAAAAGTTAAATCAGATTTCCAATAGCTTTTAGTGTGTTTTTTTTTATATAAACGTTACGGACTGAGCGACCAACAGACAAAACGCACAAAAAATAAGCGGCTTTTATCCTGATGAGGGCCCTAACCAAAAAATAAATAAAAACTGATTATTTAAAAATTTTGAGGGAACTAGTTTAATACCCATTTTTGACGCGGCCGTTAAGCTACTATACGGTATTCGCGCATAAAAAGTCAATTTTAAACAAGGTTACAAAGACAGTTTGTGTGGATACAACACAAACTCAAAATCGGCCCCCGAAGTGGTCCACCCAGGCAGGAAAAAGGGCAGGTTTCAATATTTTCAGAAGATTATCAGTATTAAATTATATCAGAGGTTGTCCACCCAGGCAGGTAAAAAGGCAGGTTTTAATATTTTTAGAAAGAATATCATAATGAAATTCTATCAAAGGCAAATGTCAGAGAAGAATGAAGAAAGAATGTTGACAGATTATGTGTGGTGCCCCAAAGGTCCAGCAAGGCCAAGGGATAGGTGAACGTGAATATGAAGTTAGATGTGAATCTTGCCTAATTGATGTCTTATAAGGAGTATCTAATTGATCTAATTGTTTTTTAAAGGGTCAATCTCTTATTTAAAGCCACAAGAAAAAACATTTACTTAAAAAAAAAATCATTTAGTTTTGTGTTTGTTGGAGATTGCGATGCACAGCAGTTCACGCGATAATAAGTCAAATATATATATAAAATGTACAAGAAATGTTCACAACAAATATAAATATTAGTTAAATGTATTTTTTTTCTTGTCAACTAAATGATAAAATTAAAAGAAAACATTTATGCTTGTATATAAAGACTAAGATAGCCTTTTGTATGTAACTGTTGCGCACATCTTTTAAAATGGACCCTCTAAAAGTTACTTTCATTTTGGGTAATGATGACCGCTTTTCACAGTTCTAATATTGGAACTTCAAAAGGGTCTAAATAATGAGATTTGATTTAGTTTTGTTTAGTGTACCCACTTAAGTTTGTCGTTCTGTCTGTCAGTCTGTCTGTCCGTCAGGTTAAATAGAGAGTGATGTCGGGTGGGCTAGTGAAAATATGACTTTACTTTTAATTTTTTTTCCCGAAACATTGCAATAGTTTTGGGTATCTATAATAGGTTAATCCTGGTCTTTTAGTAAAAAAATAATAATTAATACCAAAGAATGCTTGGTATTGCTCTTCTATCTTAAATCACATTTAATTTTCTTACTTAAGCATTGCAAAACCTCATGATCAGTAGCAAGTTGTTCAGTATTTTTATAATAAATAGCATATAAACTTTAAAAAAAAAATCTCTTTACTGACTTATATTTCATTACTATAAAGTTGTTCCGGATATAGTTTAAAAAAAATTGTGTGAAATGATTGTTTGAAATCACATTATTGATTTATATTAAAAATTAATAATAATTAATAAGTTACTGTTGTGACACGGTTACTATGCGTGGTCAACCGTGACACACGGTTAAGTGTTGTAGACCTGAGAGTTAGGGGACTTGCAGGAAGTTGTTGTAAACGAAGGTAAGGAAAGAACATCTAGTGGAGTCGCTTGTATATAATGTTAGCATTGTACATATGTCACTGTTAAATACTTTACAATTAAAGGCACTTGTTTCTCCACAGTTAGTAATTTTAAACAACACCAACACGTAAATATAGTTTAATTTTCGATATCAAATTGTTCCGGATTTATGTTAAATGACTAATTTACAAAAAACATCGAAAATAGGATGTTTAAAGTTTAAGAATGGGAAAAAATACAACATACTATTGTTAAAAATCACTGTTTGGATTTTTTAATTTTTAATTTAATTATTTTTTTGCTAAAACATCACAAATTACTTTTAAGAATACATTCCTGACTTTGTTAATAAGAAATTGACCTATATTACTTTAAATTTCTTACCAATCGTCGCCAAAATTTAATTAATTTTCCGTATTTTTTTTATGAACACATTACGAATACCCAATAACTTTAAATTTGCTCTTATAATATATTAATTTTTTAAATTTTATTTTGCTATAACGTCGCAATTAACACTTAATCGAAAATAAGTTGTTACGGAATTTTAAAAACAAAATGTATTTCTATAAAATAGCTTAAAATCAAACTTCTATATTACACTACAATTTTTTTTCTAGCAAAAACGTCGCTAAAATCTAATTATCATTAATATTATATTCCGTATTTTTAAAATAAAGAACTTCCTAACACCAAAGTTTGGTTTAAAAAACAGGAAATGGCTTTGTTTCATAGATTTGCGTCAATATCCGAGAAATGTTTTTACATTATTTACATGTGGCATAAAACCACAGTGCAAAGCCCTCAGCCCCCTTGGATGACAAAGTGGTCATCATCGAACCACGATGGACGAACTATATATATATATATATATATATATATATATATATATATATATATATATATATATATATATGTATGTATATATATATATATATATATATATATATATATATATATATATATATATATATATAATTTGATATAATATTTTTAAACACACTAAAAATCGCACCGCTTAGTACGTCAAACTCAGGTATGAGACTCCTTTGATTCTCCACCCTTAACAAAAACACAAAAACCATGCCAGATTCTGGTAAGTGAAGGACCGGGCAAGATTTTTGTAAAGGCTCTTCCTTTCTCTTCTATATTAATTTTCATCGTCATATTTCCTTTGAGTTCCTCGTGGAACATAGGGCTTCAGTAAAAACATGCCACTCTCCAGTCTTTTGCTATTTTTGTAATGGCTTCCCAGCTCTTTCCTGTCTGCTCGGCTTTCTCTAGTATACTGCGTCGCCATGTTCTTTTTGGTCTTTATGTACGTCTTGTTCCCTGGAGGTTCCACTCTATGGCCTGTCTACCTCTATTGTTGGTATCTTTTCTATGGGTGTTACCAATTCATCTCCACTTTCTCTCTAAGATTCGCACTCTATATTTTTCTATCTTAAACCACATAACAAATTTAATAAACGTAAAGTCGTGTCATATTTGTGAGTACTTTTACATATAATCTCATTTTTTTTCTTATTTATTTCATAGTTGATTGGCATATTTGAACAGTCTTGTATTGTCGCAAACCCGGCCCTGCACAGAAATAAGCATCATCTACTTCCACCATCTACTGCAGCATGGAAATTCGAAGGCGCTTTCATCGGACGGACAAACGAATGGACAAATGTCTTCATCTGAACGATGTCTGGGAATCTTGAGCACTGAATCAAACAAAATACTGTCGGTCGTTGTAGTGACATAGCTTTCCTTTCCCTTATACGTCTTGCTTTAGATAAACAAAAAGTGTCATTTTAAAGTGTCCAAATAACTTCCTTAGTATTTAGAAGGAACTAATAATGACCTGCTAAGTCACTCTTTATTAAATATAAAGAAACTTAGACCAGTCGCAAAATAGAGTCTCGAGATGTATAACAAATGATTAGTAACGTTTGATTAGAGTAGCACCATCGGTATTATACTAAATTTAGAGGCCTTTTACAATAAAAGACTTAAAAGTTAAGTATCAGTAATACATAAAATACTGAACCATTATTTACAGATACCAAATCAAAACCTAATAAAATAATCAGCACATAACTTATCCCCAATACTACGACAAACTTGTACAAGTTCTCCTTCTTCCCTAGTGCTATAAGAACATGGAATGGATTGCCTGAATCAGCCAGGCAAACCAAAAACTTCGCAGATTTTAAGATTACTGACTACTGACTAACGTGCATGACTATAGTGATACATGGACATGCGTAGAAAGTAATTATCTTCTCTTTGAAGTAATAAGATAAGATGAAGAACGCTCGCTCAAAGAGTTAACATTCCAAAGTGGAGATAGTTATTTACACATGTTTAATTAGTCAAAGGTTTACATATGCGTTGATATTTTATCTTTTAAGAAAGAAGTCTACGTATTAAGAAACTTTTTTTTTTCCCGGAATCGTGGTTCACTGCAAGGCTCAGATGAACACACCTTACGCACGCACTCTCAATTTCCGCTACACGTCTCGGTAGCTTCAAATACTACAATCTGAAGCTAGCTGCAAGGCTGAAACTAGTCAAGGGTCAGTTACAGCTTCAAGGGCGGGCTCAAAACTACACATTTCACCGTAGCCCCAAGCCTGGCAACCTGAAGCAAAGAATAACTTAGATCTAGCGATACCGCTAAGTCACGGACCTTTCATAACGACACCCTTACTGCAATATCCATCTGATTAGTACTTGTATGTACTTAAGGACCGTTAAAACGGGGAAACAGTGAAAACTGTAGCGAAAACAGACTCTACGGACAGACGTTTCTCCCCACCAAAAGAACAATACGGGAACTAGATTTAGTTTTTTGAAACGCTCGAAACTGAAATCAGTGGTTTATCGCTTTATTGTATTTCCTTTATTGTTACTTTTTAAAAAGTTTTTAATTTATATTAAATCGTATCCTAACAGAAAAATAGATATAATGATCTATAGTAAGAATTTCTTTAACAACTGGCAATCTATTGGTCAGTTGATGTATGGCCCAGTGTTAACGAGGGTGTCATGTGGTCAGCACAACCGCCTTTACTTTTCCCCAACTAATGTAAGTTACTGTGCCTCCTTAACATTCTTATACTCAGACTTACATCCTTCCGTTCGACCGATAGGGCGGTAAGCAGTCTCTACAAAGATCTGTTAAAGTTTGCCGTTTCTGTCGCAATGGAGAATTTACAGGCTGGGGTCGCAAGCCCCACGTCAAATCCTCCTTCTGGAGCCGGCAGATGTCAGAGTTTCCTTAACAATACCTTAATTTAAAAAAAAGACATTTGGTGAATCCACTTACTTACAATCTCTCTTGACAGACTTGCAATTCTAAGTAATACATCGTGCAAAGAAGGGAACACCAGTGAATTGATTTTGTCGTCATCTTTAGATTCTAAATCAAATATCAGAGTCAATGAAACATTTGAATTAGTTTAAAATGACTTTAAACTATGATCAAGATAAAATAGGAGGAATAAGCAGGGTCTTAGGCCACTGCAGCCTATGCGGTCGCATTGGGCCCCGCGATTTCATAGGCCTCGCTCATATCTGTAATTATTAATATGCAAAATAGATACGAAAAATTCCCGGAAATCTCCTGAATTTATTAAAATCTCCTGAAAACTCATAAAAGTCTCCTGAAAAATATACAAAATTGTCATTTGTGGGCGTCATTTATTGCGGAAAACGCCAATCATAACACGCGATAAAAGAAAAAGGCATTGTCAGCTTTCAAATAATAAAATGTAATAATCGGGTGAATTTTCACCTTTATCGGAAGCTACAATACTTTATTTACTTTTATAATTACTGGCAAATAAATATGCCCTAGGCTGCAAGGTTCGTAAAGTAAAGTTAATTTGATCGCAATTTTGTACTTAGTAAAGTCGATTTTTTTTTTCTAATACAAAATCTTAATTTTCACTTATTATCTTTATTCCCACCCAGATTAGGCCCCGCGTAATCAGTTTCGCATAGGGCCCCGCTATTGTTAAGACCGGCCCTGGGAATAAGGATAGATAGATGTAGACTGATGCTGATCGTAGAGTACAGCAATGGTAAAACGAGGTAGAAGAAGAGACTGAGGGTGGAAGCGAGATTAAGACTCTTACGAAAGAAAGGAAGAGAGGGACATTGAGAGAAAGAAAGACAGTGAGGAAGAGACAGAAAGAGTTAAAAGAGAGACTAACGAGAACAACATAAAAAAAATACTTTTTGAAAAAAAAATTTATGAGAAGTGTAATTGTGTCAATTAGTTTGGATCAGTCATGTCATTCAATTTGTAATAACAACAAGAAATCTGTGTGACTAGAAATATTTATACCAATTGTTTTTTTGTTTTTTTGTTTAGCGCCGTTTCATGCGTATAGATTTGTAAATACGAGATGACCCATAAATTATCGGGATTTGTTAAGATACTGGGGAATGGGGGAGGGGAAGAGAACGGTTTATCTGGGTTGATTTTAAAGTAATTGGTTTCTAAAAGAATTTACAACAAAAAAAAAAAATTGGGAGCGGCCTGAATTCGAACTCCGTTCTCAAACCTCCTCAAGCTGACACACTAACCACTCTGCTGGTGACGTATTTATAACTATAGAAGATTGTATAGTTAGATATTGTTTGTTTCAAAGTTAATTTGAAGTTGAGACCATTATAAGGGACTAATTCAACGTATACCACTACTTCAGTCAGATACAATTTGTTTCTCTTGGAGATACCAAACAAAATAATTCATTACCAATAGTTAATTAACTAATTGTTTTATTTTTTTTTACATTTATTCTTATGTTTCAGGTAAAGGGAATAATTGTGCAAAATAACGTGTACAAACGTGTCACTAGGCATACATACATACAGACAAGGTTGATATAAGCTTTGTAAAAAAAAAACTAGTAGGATTCACTTGATGATTTTTAAGAAGAAACCTGCTCATGTTCTTTCAGCAATATTATACATTAAAATGGTCAAAGAAGAACAAGCGATATGTGGAAAAGTTGAAATGCTTATTTGAAGTTGTGAAAAGAAAACTGACATTCTGATCTTCTCAGTTGCATTATCAAAAAGAGTATTGGCTCAACTGGTCTGTTGTGTTAGTAGAGTCTATCAGGAATGAATTCCTTAAATTTCGGCATTTTAGGACAGTATGATTGAAAGTTTCGTAGTCGTGGATGCAGTAAGGTAGGTATATTCTGACATAGGGGACGATAGACGGTATTCCCCCCCTCCCTCCCAAAAAAAAGCATATATAAAATGGGAATTGTAAGAGATTTTAAAATTCTTCGACAAACTAGCCAATGTCAAGGTTGCGATATTGAAAATTCAACTATTTATTGAAACGTACTTTGTTTTAAAGTTTAAAGAATTTAGACATATCACTTTATTATGTTCAAAATTGCATAAAAAATAAACGCATAGCTTTTAACATACTATTCAAATTAACTTTCTATACACTAAAAAAAACTAGTTATTTAAAGTCTTCTGTCATATATATAAATGTCAGAGAAATCTAAATATATTTTATATTTTATAAAGTCTAATGTTTAGCTTGTTTTGTTTTGACAGTCAATTGTAAGTAGTTATTATAAAAACAATTAAAGCATCCTGACCTATGTTTTCAGACTTACTTAGTAAAACGCTATATCAAGCTGACAACTGTTCCAAAATAAAAACCTGATTGTTCAGTTTCTTTGACAAGTCCATGCTCGTAGCTATGAAATATAAAAATAATAATTATATATAATTAGTGGCTCACTAGACATCTTCACACACACACACACACACACACACACATCCGACTTCCTACTTACCCCTATCACCAACCCATCCACGCGTGTCTCAGTATCAACGCTAAACTCTTGCAATCATCAGCGAATATCTATAGCCAAAAAAACAGACAAATCTGCAACAGACCAAACCTAACCGTGCCTTGAGTAAAATCATCTGTTCAACGAGAAGATGCTTTGCCGTCATAGTAGAGCTTTTAGAAAATGAGATTGTGCAATTTTGACCAATTTTCAACGGGGCCATAAAAAGGACAGTATTGTAAGTGAAACGCTGACAAAGTGTCAATAGTTTCAAATACTTTGGAGCTGTTGTCTCGGATGAGGAAACCGGGCCAGAACTGTTGACCACAGTCCACAGCAGCATCTGTAAATCTCAAAACAATATGGAAATACAAAGCCTTAGACCTTGTCACTAAAATCAGGCTGATTCGCTGGCTGATCATGGCCACATAGTAATATGCTTGCGAATCTTGGACCGCTGACTACAGAACTAGAGAGAAGAATCCTATCAATGGAATCGAGATGCTACAGGAAGATCCTAGGTATCACTTTCAAAGATCAAATCGCAAACGAAGAGATTAAAAGCAGGCTAGTACAGCCATTGGACCCCACGACGACCTGCTAACTACAAAAATACACCAACTAAAACTGTCCTTAGGGTAAAGTACCAGGAAAAAGAAGAAGAGGCAGACAGAGAAAGCGATGGAAAGACAACCTAAGAGAATGGACGGGCCCAGGGCCTGACTTAAGCAAGTGGAGGCCCCAGGGCAGGATTTCTGTAGAGGTCCCTACACATTTTCGAAAGCTTGAATAAGGACCCACTTATAAATAATAATCATATATGTGCCTTATTTTTAAGAAAGAATTAGAGTACTTTTCTTTTTTTTAAATTTAATAATAATATTTTAGTTATAAAAAGTTTCGGACCCATCGAAATTCAGATATATTTTTTTTGTGGATGCCCCTTTCTTGTGGAGTGCCGGGAAAGCCTTCCCTCCCTTAAATCCGGCCCTTGATCTGCCTGTCATTGAAAAAAATTCTATCTAATGCAAAAGAGAGAGACAAACTGAGAAAGATGGTCAACAGATCTTGTGTGGTGCCCCAACGGTTCAACAGACAGCAACAAAGGGATAGGTGAAGGTAAAGGTGAAGGACTCAAGGTAAAGGTGAAAGTCTTCTTGAAAGTTTCTATTGAAGATGTACGAGAGTAATATTGGGCGTACGCTGGCAAGTCTACCTTAAAATATAGAACTATGTTCAACTGTAGGATGGTTTATGCAGATTAGAAGTTATCTTAAGCATTCGACAGCTTCGTCTGATCAGACATCTGGATGATCTACTCCGTATTGAGGATGAGCGAAACCAAAGGCACAGGGGCGTAGCTAGGAATTTTCCATCATTTGGAGGCCTGGGGGGCTTGACTTCTTTGGGGGCCCCTGCAAAGGCCCTGCATTTTGCGTAATATTTAGTATTTGATGTAAAAAAAAAAACTCATTTTGGGGGCCCGCCTCAAGTGGGGGCCCGGGGGGGGGGCTTTTAAAAAAAATTCTCCCCCTCCTCCTTCCACTCTTGTTTCTAACCAGAAACTACATTAGGTCTGAGAAGCTTGTAATGGTATTTAAAATCTTAAAGCACCAGTTCTATCTTTATAGAGATACTCATATACTAGAGTTTTAATAATTTTAAAATATTTAAGTTTCTGCTGTATCAAGCTTGTCTATTTGTAACATCTGTGAACAACTTTCCATTATATCAAAGAGGTCTTCTCTTTTTTTCTTTAATATCAACCTTTTCAGAAAAAAAAATTCAATGTTTATGTTTCAACTGATATTTTCGTCCTATGTATATTACTCACCAGCAGCTAATGACCTCGCATCATAGATCTCATTCACTGAAACATTGAAAACAAATTTATTTGTTTAATTTGGCTCGTGACCATTAAATCATTTACAAAATATTTAGTTAAAGTTTAGATACCGATTCTATTCGAATATAAGCCTTCTTCCCCCCAACCCCGATTAAAAAAAAGAAAAAGAAAATAATGAATCACGGAACAGACTTACAATTGAAACAAAACATGTACTGCAAAACAAAACAAAACAAAAAGATCAAATAGTTGATTGAAGAACATGAAAATGTTACTTCTCTTTACCAATATGAAGTCAACTTTAATGTGCTAGTAGACCCGCGCGTAGCATACACCGCTATTTAGTGACGTGTGAACACTTTCTGATAGACACAGTTGTCCAAATGAGGTGGTTTTGGGCACGCGACTGCTCGCCACAATAAACGCCGGAAGTATTCATGTAGGCAAAGCATTGTCCAGCAGAGTGTCTGACCGGCGCCTTCGACATAGAAAGCCTTAGCTCTGACCAGGTCGCGGCCTACGTCATCACTGGTCAGAGGCCAAGGTTATGCGTCATTGATTGATGCGTGTGTACTTAACCACTCAGTCCACTGTGTTGCTGTGTAGTTTACATAGACAGAAAGATTTCTTTTGAAACAAATAGAATCTTCATCTAAATATGATTTAGACTTTTCAAAATATTCATCATGGATTAAAACTCTAGATCTACAATGGTGAACAAATGTCTCGTTTTGTAAAGGATCTAGATCTAGCACTACTAGTAACTAGCAGATATGCTTTCCGATTACCAAAAGATGATGAATGGTGGCTTAGAAAGAAAAAATGGCCAGCGGTAATACCTTTGGCTTAGTAGAAGGATTAGATCTACGTACCATTAAAGGAGAACTCTAAAGTAAGTAAATATTTCTAGATCCAGCATATTAACATTATACATCAATAATTGACTTTTATGCTTTTGATGATTAACATGATAATCATTATATAAAGTCAAAGTGGGTAGATCTAGAAATCTAGGCCTAGCCTAGGCATTGAATACTTGATCTAGGCCAATCTAGGCTAGGACGATGTAGATCTAATTGTAAATCTATTCATTTAATAACGATTCTGTCAATAATTATACTTATAGAGTCTAGATCTAGTTTATATACCAATAGCATAGTATAGTCCGTATATTATATAGAAGTACAAATAGACAGGTAGTAACTTATAGATTTATAATAATAATAGATAGAGATACATAGCCTATATATATTTTATATAGATATATATATATTATATATATATTATATATATAACCAGTAGAAGTACAGATCTATAATCTATCATAGTCTATTACTAGTATTCTATAGTTACATAGACTCATTCTATTAGACTGTTAGACAGTTACTATTAGATCTGTCATATTTTATACCTCGGTATATACCAAATTATTCTAGTACATGTTAGATGTTATATATAGGCCTAATATATACATTTTATTTTATATTTTATACAGTTTGCATTTCATTTCAAAAAAATTAATTGTAAACTTTCAGATCTGCCATTAACATTTTCAAGACGAAGTATCATGGACAGTATTGAAGGATTCCGTACTATAAAGGAATACTCTAAAGTAAGTAATAATTATTACTAGCATCTAGCATATAATATTAGTATTATAAATAATTTAAATTTTTTATGCTTTTGATGATCAACAAGACTATAAAAAGAGGCTATTGCTAGGAAGTAAATACTACTTTAGGCTAGAACTATGTAAATCTATTAATTTAATAACGATTCTATCAATAGATATTCTAGTAAATGTTTGATATTATTATATTATATACAGTATTTATTTACAGTTTGCATTTCATCTAAAAAATATTAATAGTAAACTTTATTTAACTTTCAGATCTGCCGTTAACATTTTGAAGACGATGAAGTATTGTGGACTAGCTACTACACATGAAAGAGTAGAGAGTGCATTAAAAAAAGTGTTAAGTCTCAGGAAGTTGCAGGATGGCTGCCTGGTCTTGTGGTTTGCGCGCTGGACTGTCGTTTGGATTTATCGATGTCTCTGGTTCAAACCCTGCCCGCTCCCATCCCCTGTCGTCAACTCTGAAGGAACATCCGAAACATGTCAAACATATAAGGATATAATAGTAAAAAAAAAACATATCAGTGATTTCAGTGAATTTCAAGATAGTGTAAGAAATATAAATGTGTCTTCGTTTTGGGTGTTCTTTGTCAAGAGGAGTGTATGATTTATGTACATTGTAAAAGTTCTGGTCCAGCTAAGGTAGTATATATATATTCTATTGTTCTTGGTACATCTCTTTGATGTTTTTTTTTTAAACAAACAGAAGTATTTGGTAAAGGTGATAAGCTACTTCTTAAAACTGTATCCTACATTTATGAAATTATTAATTTGTTAGAACTCATAGAACAATATTCTACAAAAAAGTTTACCAACAATACTAACAGTTTTTAAATGCTATTAAAGAAAACACTAAGTACACAAATACAAAAAATGACAATGAAATAAATATATTAAATTGACTTAAACCAAACAGGACTAAATAAGAAGACCATGTCACTTTTTATGGACTATCTAAATTAAGTATTGTCTACCCACATCCTGCAGATTCCTGCTTATATAAGTTATTGACCATGTACACTACATATATTTAAAGGTTTAAGATACAGTGGGATAAATCAAAAAGATGAAAATATTTCTTTTATCTTTCCTAATTTTAATGATTCATCAAAACATCATAAAGGTTCTCTGGAAGTCTAACTGTTAGATGTTATATTATGGGTAATTATCTTGTTTTTTGAAGTAACTTGTGTAATCTATAAGATAAGATATGTTGCTGGTTATTGTGTTCATGTGGTTCTAAAGAAATTTAATGACTGCATGACTGGGGATGGGAGCGGCCAGGGTTTGAACTTGGGACCATCAATAAATGTAATAAGCGACAGTCCGGAGCGCAAGATGCTCCACCAGGCAGCCATCCATATATATAATATAATATATAATTTAAATAACATTAACATTATATGAGCAAACCGCTTGAACAGGCAGCCATCCATATATTTAAATCACATTAACATTATATGTAATCATTGTATTTTTAAAATGTGTATTGTAAATTATTGAAATTTTTTTTTTCCATATATGTTCATTAAGCAATTGCAATAAAAACTTAACTCATTAAAGTGGTATCCTTTGTCTGCAAATAAAATTGCTATATAACACCACACATTTGTTTTCATGTTGTGTTATTTCTGTTGTGATGCTTGTTATCATTAGTGTGTACATTAAGTTGTAAAGCAACTGATCAATTTTATATTCTAATAACATATGTAGGTGTAATACTGTTTATAGAAAAGTCATAACATATATGACTACACGTTAATGAGTTACAGACTATATCACTTAGCCTAAGCACTAATGCAAACATTCAGCCAGGTGTGCTACAGTTCAGTTTACAACACACTACAGTTCAGTTTACAACACACTACAGTTCAGTTTACAACACACTACAGTTCAGTTTACAACACACACAAAGCAGTCTTCAATCACTTAGTGTGTATATTAAGTAAATACATAAAGTCTAGACCTAGTAATTAGTCTACTTTAATAATACGTCTGTTTATAGTTATGAGGATCTAAGTCTGATCTAGTAAATCAACTTTAATACGTCTGTTTATAGTTATGAGGATCTAATTCTAGACCTAGTAATTTGTCTACTTTAATAATACGTCTGTTTATAGTTATGAGAATCTAAGTCTAGACATAGTAATTTGTCTAGTTTAATAATACGTCTGTTTATAGTTATGAGAATCTAAGTCTAGACCTAGTAATTTGTCTAGTTTAATAATACGTCTGTTTATAGTAATGAGAATCTAAGTCTAGATCTAGTAATTTGTCTACTTTAATAATACGTCTGTTTATAGTTATGAGAATCTAAGTCTAGACCTAGTAATTTGTCTACTTTAATAATACGTCTGTTTATAGTTATGAGAATCTAAGTCTAGACATAGTAATTTGTCTAGTTTAATAATACGTCTGTTTATAGTTATGAGAATCTAAGTCTAGACCTAGTAATTTGTCTAGTTTAATAATACGTCTGTTTATAGTAATGAGAATCTAAGTCTAGATCTAGTAATTTGTCTACTTTAATAATACGTCTGTTTATAGTTATGAGGACAACAACTACATGTTGTTTGTGTTACATTTTACAACACTTCGCCTAAGCGCTAATGCTAACACAATCACTTAGTGTGTATATTAAGTAAATACATAAAGTCTAGATCCAGTGATTAGTCTAGTTAAATAATACGTTTGTGTATAGTCATCAGGACAACTACACGTTGGCTGTGTTACAGTTTACAACACTTCGACTAAGCGCTAACACACAGCCAGGCTCTGGTTACGATCAGAAACAATGGTCGCTGACCTACTACGTCACAAACCAGCCTTACGGCCTGGGGTCACGGAGGTCACGGTCTGACTGCTTCTGTGAGTAAAAACAACGGAATAGGCGTGGCCACAGTTATCCCAATGTTCGCAAACAAAGCTTACAGCCTTCCTGCGAGAGCAACAGTTTCGTTCATGACATTTTCCCAGAAATATGCGACTGATAGAAATAAACAGTTACTTGACGAGGAAATTTCGTCTACATTGATAGACCAGTTGACTCTAAGAAATATATTTGAAGCGGTGGCCATGGAAACGAAGGGGCTAAATCAAAACAATCTACAGAAAAAACATGCAACAATTTCAATGGTAACTGAAAAAATACATACATATATGTAGTCAAATATATAATGTACAGAGAAAGATTACTTGTTATACCCCCCCCCCTTTTTTTTTTTTGTCTGAGCCGTGCTCTCGAAAGTTACGTGGAGTAACTCTAGTCCAACTTGCAGAAATAAAAGAGTTATCTTTCCATGACGTTTGCGTGGTGTCCCGCATGGTTGGGAGACGAAGAGAATTATATATATATAGATTCCTTCGCAATCACATCCAAAATAGTTTTTATAACACTGTCCCTGCACTGGAACTGTATTACGCACTATTCAACTCTAATTATGGACAGACTGTTTCAATGGCTGCACACAACAAAAAGATTTGACATCCAGAGTTAGCGAAACGCATTTAAAATAATCTATACTGTTAGGCTAAGAAGTTTGAGACATTTCTTTAAGAAAAGAAAGGTTTCCACGTCCAGTCTTCCCGTGGGCACAGGCTACAAAAAACCTTACAGCTCAGCAGCAAAAAGCTGACTAAAAGAAGACTTGGTATGACCCCTTTCCCAAATCTTTTACAGGATGTCAATGAATGTCAGACCATTCGTTATAGGACACTAACCTGCAACGTCATAACCTGTGTGCAGTGGAGACCAATAGCTCGTTGCAAAGTCGTACTGACCTGTGTCGTGGCAACGAGTTTTGGTCTAAACAACCCACAGGTTGCAACGGTGCAGGTCAGTGTTCAGCCCTTCTCTGACGATTGGTCTCGTTGTAAGTTGTTATGTAAGATGTTATGTAAGTTGTTGAGTTTCCCTTTCAGACCTTGTAATCTATGGGACAGATGATGTGAAGACTATCTGTCTTTGAGGCCAACGATTAACGACGGTGTCATGTGGCCCGCACAACGTCCAACCGCCATTACTTTCCCCATCTAATGTCAGGTACCCATTAGAGCTGGGAGGTCTAAGAGGGCCCTTAAGATCCCGAAAGAAAAGATCCCAGTATTGACCTTCTCGTTCTACGACGACCAACAAATTGAAGGGCATTAATTACTAATTTCCGAAACGAAAACCAGACTGCCAAGAGTTTATTATCTCCCGTAAGAATATACTGTTGTGTCAGTGAAATAAAAAAAAATACTTAAAAAATTAAAAACAAACAAAATAAATAAATAAAATGATATAAAATCCTTAAAATAATTTGGTACTTAAACTTTTTAAGAACTTTTAAAAATTAAAATTTTTTTAAAAGTTCATGTCAACTATTACAAGAAATAATAAAATGTGTCTGATTTTTATATTTTTTAATATAACAAATCTATTGTTGGCTTGAACTTATGGCAGGTCCTTAATAACAACCCATTTTATTAAGAGTTATTAATTATTAATGTAGTACAGTCACTAGACAACATTCTGTATAACGCACCTCTATAGGGAACAAAATTTTTTGGTATTATTTTGCCGTTTTGTGAAATTCCAAACGTACATTTGCAAACTTTTTTTCCTTAAAAAAACAACAACAAAGTGACAAGAAAAAAAAGAAAAGAAAAGAAGGAAAATACAAAAATAATAAATAAGCACAATCATTTATAAAATACAAGGTCTATATAAGGTAACGAACTGTACATTACGGCCATATCTCTCAATACTGTAAGATTGATTTCCCTTTTTTCTGTATCAAACCGAAATGTATTTATTACCAATAATAAATTAATTTACATGGATATTTTGTTAGAAGTTGCTTCATGCTTTGTGAGTGACGATGAATACAAAGTTTAGACTGTATTAGAGAAACACTGGAGAAAGTGGAGAATTGATGTGTACAAAATGTGTACATGGGGAGATGATATAAGCTTTGAAAAAAAAAAAAAGAGACTACACCATTATGTACTTACAGAAAACCTGACTGTATTTGTTGATTTTGTGAAATAATCCAATAACGACCGAGGCGTACTAAAAAATGTGAGTCATTGACATATCTGTATTTTAAAAAAAAAGGTGACAAATTAAAAATGCGGGTTGGAGACTAGAGTTCAGCAAAAGAAAATTATTACAAAACAAAAAATTACTTTAATGGATTATGGAATTCTGCAATGCCCCTACAAGTAACTCAAAACTTTCTGTTGACATAGGAACGTGTCTGTTACGTAGCTTACAGCTTAAAACCCTTGCTATGATTGAATACATTCTAGCGCAAGGTCAAGGTTGTATGCTGTTGACAAGTAATGACAAGTAATGACAAGTTATGACAAGTTATGACAAGTAATGACAAGTAATGACAAGTAATGACAAGTTATGACAAGCTATGACAAGTAATGACAAGTTATGACAAGTAATGACAAGTTATGGTAAGTAATGACAAGTAATGACAAGTAATGACAAGTTATGACAAGTAATGACAAGTTATGACAAGTTATGACAAGTAATGACAAGTAATGACAAGTAATGACAAGTAATGACAAGTTATGACAAGTAATGACAAGTAATGACAAGTTATGACAAGTTATGACAAGTAATGACAAGTTATGACAAGTAATGACAAGTTATGACAAGTTATGACAAGTTTATTTAAAGCGATGATGTTTTTTATTCATAAGTTTAAAAAAAAAATAGTTTGGACGTGACCAGAAATGGGGACCAGAAAGAGGTATTTAAAGATTTGAATATTCAGTTAGAAGAGAGCGACGACTAAAGTAAAAGGATTTAAATTAAATTGTATTGTACATTTATGTAGTGTGTAAATTATTTAGGCGAGCTGAAAGGTAGTCGACCAATGTATGTGGGAGGAGATAGCCCAAGACCTGACAGCATGGAGACAGGCTCTACGTGATGGTACGAACTCAGCCGAATGCAAAAGAAACGAAGCTGCCTCAGCCAAGAGAAAGAAAAAGAAAGCCTCCATGTCAACTAGCCCTAGGACAGATGCATATACATGCACGAATTGTGGCAAACTCTGCCGCTCCAGAATTAGCTTGATCAGTCACTCCAGATTCTGCTCCATCTCAAGACGTAACCAAAGCCAGTGACTCATCATGGCGCTTCCATCGTCTTCCGAAACAGAAGGAGCCATATATATATATATATTATTTTGGCGAGCTAAAGGGTGGTCGAGGTAACATAGGTGCCCCACGAAAACGCGGTAAAGGCCAGTTTAGGCGCCAAATTCGGCCTCAGAACGAGAGAGCTGGAGGTCGCTCATAAGGGCAGTGGGATACACATTTGAGACCAAGGGAAATTCCGCCTCCGAGGACAGACGCAGACGACGAAAAGAAAATCTTATTCGACCTCCGGCGGACAATGGTTATGCTTGCCCTGTATGTGGCAAAATATGTAGGTTACAGCTTGGGCTGCGTAGCCACGGGAAATACTGCATTCCTCGTTAATCTTTAGACTCGAAGACAAGTCTTATAATTATTATATTATTAAAGTGATTTTTAGTTCCAGAATTAAAGTTTTGTTTTTATGTAAAGACGATTTCAGTTTTGAGTTTATACTTTGACATAGTATCTCCGGCATCACAATAATCATTCACATCAGTAACGCAGTGATTTGGATTCCATAGAAATCTAGCACATCAGATCATCGTTGTGACCGGGCTCAAATGTATCCTGTCAGTGGCCGATCAACTATCACACCTGCATACCCTATTCATTCTCGCTTAAAGACGGGTAAAGAGTGCATATTGTGTCATGTATTGCAAGTTTTTTTTTTGTTGTCTTTTTCTAAGTAAACGTTTCTTGTAAACTGTTGGTACAATAATGTGGTGTAGCTAAAGAATAAGTAATTCTATATTCTAATTACATAAACACATGGCGAGACAAAATTTCTCATTATAATATGTATATATAATATTAGATTTAGATATTTGTATCTGGGAATGTATAAATACAGCTCAAGCTCCTGTGTAAAGCAAGAGCAAATTATAATTGAATAATATTTTTTAAGACCACAATTATACTTAGACATACCATTCAGCACTGAGGTAATTAATATCTGTTTATTTAGCTTATGTCTAATTATGTACCTTTTTTTAGGCTTCGAAGAAATGCCTCTATTTCTTCTGGTGTATCTGGCTTACTTTGCACAGGTAAAATAGACTCTCCCTGTAGAATTTTTGTCACAGATAATAAATAACTTATTATTAATATTTATGCGATAACATTTATAATGGAATATATAATTATTTTTTAAATCATACAGTGGGCACGCACTAAAGTACACTATTCTCGTCTGCTTTTTGTATCACCCTCCATATAAAATCAGATAGTAATCGTGATATAATATTTTATTAAGGAATCGTTGTGGTAAAGCGCATGGGTTTCTAAATTGAGAAGTCTCGGACTCAAATCCTTGAAGATACTCTGATTTTGTGAATTTTGTGATTTTTAGGTTGACCTCAAGGGACACAGAAACAGAGGACCTTTAGATCGTCTGCCCAATAGATTGCAAGCAATGAAAGAAGAACTTTACTGCTGTACATGGGCGTAGCCAGGATTTTTTTTCGGGGAGGGTTTTGGGGGGGATTCCCCCCGACCCCCACCTTGGGGAAAAATATTATATATATATATATATATATATATATATATATATATATATATATATATATATATATATATATATATATATATATATGTGTGTGTGTGTGTGTGTGTGTGTGTGTGTTTGTGTGTGTGTACATAATTAATCTTTATTACATTCTGACCCTTTCGGAAGACGTTTATTGTTTATTGTAGACTCCCCGCCCTTGCTAGCAAAGGGGTCTGGGGGAGTTCGTAGCGCTCCCCCAGCGCGAGGCGAAGCCCCGCCGCCGAACACTATTTCTGGTATTGAAAGCCAACAAAATGCATATTCTGAGGTATCTACAGTGCATTATCTTGCTATTAAAAAAGTTTTATTTCAAAAACATTTCTTTGATTTAGACCCGATCTCTATGACTGACTCCTAAAATCTGTCTTAGCCATCTTTGTTGAGACACATTTAATGATTTTTAATTTCGGCAGAAGACTATTCACACTGTATTAATGGAGCCCAAGCCACTGGTAGAAATTTGTAACCTTTCTTGACTACGCTCTTGGAATTACATGCCTGTAATTCGCTTTAGATTTTATATCGAAAAGGAAAGTGTTTTCGTCAAATCATCTGTTGAGGGGTTTTAAACTAAGAAATCTCTGGAGTTGTTTTGTTTTTTTTTAATTCAAAACCCCATTTAGCTACGATCATAGAATTTGGTGACTGTAGTTTCCTTTAAAATAATATTGAAGAGAGAGGTTTTCAACTCTAAACGCTCTGTAGGGGAATTTTAAACTCAAAATCATCTGGAGGGGTTTTAAACTTTAAGGAAAAAGCCATCTGGAGGAGGGGGATTTAAACTCAAAACCCCTTTGGCTACGCTCATAGATTTTATAGTGTGTAATTTGCTTTTTTTTTTTTTTATATTGAAGAGGTACTTTTTAGCTTCAAACCCCAACTGGAGGGGGGGGGGGTTAAAACTCAAAAACCCTTTGGCTACGCTCATAGAATTTTGAGTGTGTAATTTGCTTTTTTTATATTGAAGATGGAGTTTATCGTAAATTTTGGAGGAGGGTTTAAAATCAAAATCTTCCTCAACTGTGCTGTTGGAATATGGGGATTGTTGTTTGCATTTTTTGTTTGTTTTTGTTTTATAGCAGAGGGGGATTGAACTGCAAAAACCTCTTGTAGGGGGTTTAAAACTCAAAGCCCCCTGGTAGAGGGATTTGTATCTCAAAACACCCTGATAGGGGTTTTTTAAATCTCAAAACCCCCTGGCAGGGGGATTTAAACTCAAAACCCCCTGGTAGAGGGTTTTTAACTCAAAACTGCCTCGGCTGTGCTGTGGTAAGTGATGATTTAGTATTAAAATCTCACCTAAAATAAACAAAATGGAAGCAAAAATCAGTCACTTAATTCTGTTTCTCCTCCCCCCCCCCCTGCGGGGGGATTTCATTTCGGGGGGGGGGGGGGGGTTGAACCCCCAAGAACCCCCCCCCCCCCCCGGCTACGCCCATGCTGCTGTATGTTCTGAAGCTGTTCATTCCTATGCTATTTGATAGTTATCTCCTCTTTGTTCTAAATTTAGATTTTCAGAATGATTCTACGAAACTAAAATAGTGTTTGGGTTTAAAAAATATATAATTAATCTATATTTTCGTAGTCACAGTTTACTTAAAACGAGATGTATAGATTAGTCTCCATTTTTATTAGAATCTTCAATACTAATTCAAAGGAAATATCGACTAAGTTTAAGTTATCATCTCATTACATTGAATAGTTCAACATGTCAACTTACCATTGCGAAACTTGCAGTCATTAAGAAGAGTAGAAGACATGGGAAGGACATTCTTGATTGAGGAGAAAAAAAAAACTCAACTGGAAAAGAATTAATGTTCGTGAATTTAGTACATGATTTCAAGGACATTTTCTGTAAATGTGTGTACTGGACACTAGTACATTTAACGGATTTCGGCAAACAATCATACAAGAGGACTAAACAAAGAGAGGTAATAAAAAAAAATAATACAATATTTCGTATTAAATCTAGTTGCCTCCCCTGCTTCTCCACTCCTAATCTTTTTTTAATGGGTTTTTTTTTTTTAGCGGCCCCCGAAATGGAAATAGACGCTATTATTTTATATTTAAGTAAAACTCAAAAAAAGTAGGTAAACAGCTCACTGTAATGGTTCAACAAAAAAGAACTAACTAGCAATAATGTACACTGGAACATATTTCAAGAAAGTTGATGGGGGAGGGGTGACACCCTGAGCTACCGCGCCAGGTGCCACCGACACTGTATCGAGAGGTTTCTATGCTGTTCTTAGGAGATCAGTTAATGCTACTCTACTTATTCCAGAAGAGCTAGAGGAGTCTTATCAAAGACGACGTGTTGCACTGTTTGCTTTTATGTAAAAAATAAAGCCAAATATTTTTTTTTTAAATGTATTACTTTAAATGATCAAAACAATACTATGGGTTGAATATAATTGGTCCATTGGTGAAATCGATAGGGGCCGCCTCTGAGTTTGTGTGATAACACAAACTCTATTTATAATCTTGTAATTTTGTTGTTGTTGTTGTTGTTGTTTAATTCCTATTATATTTTTGAGGTTGTCATGTAACATTAGATATTCTTTTCATTTTTATTCGAATTAAAGGCGTTAGTATTTGCCTTTATCGTTTCAATAATAATAACCGAATTGAACTAATGATAATAGATATGTTATTGTCAAAGTGCAACTCGGCATTCTATAGAATGCCTGGGCATAGTTTTTATTTTCTGTCCTCCTTGGTGAGGTTTTATCTCTTTTATTGTCCTCCTTGGTGAGGTTTTATCTCTTTTATTGTCCTCCTTGGTGAGGTTTTATCTCTTTTATTGTCCTCCATGGTGAGGTTTTATCTCTTTTATTGTCCTCCTATGGGTATGAAGGTGTCTGGTCAGCTGCAGTGGGTACCACGGCGTTTTTCTTTCAATATAAGATAAGCTGAGATAATATCAATCTGTATTGGATATTCCGTTTCTTTGGTCACATCAGCTGCGTGGAGAGGTTGGAACTGCTGCGTGGGCGACATCGTTCCGACCATAAACATTCTCAGGCTTTCATCTCTCAACAGTCACAGGAAAAATTGTTTGAGTTAAACTATAGATGCTGTACTAGATAATTTATAAGAAGAAAGGAGATGTTGGAAATTCAATAACAAACGCGTGAAAATAGAATATGTAGACTTTGCTTTTTTTGGCAGTTTTTTTGTTTTTTTTTAAATTCTCCTTTCATTATATAAGTTAAGACAACTGGTTAGAACATTTGTATTTAAGAAGAAACTAGCGAAAATATTTCAACACCAGAGCAGCATTTCAGAGTTTATGAATTACTTTAATTTAATTGCACTTTTTCAATGTTTCATCAATTAATATGCATAGTTTTAGTCTACATAGAAGATACTAATGAATTTTATATGTATAATAAGCCATAAGCCTACCATTTTAAACTATGGTTTGTAGATTATTATTGGATTATTTATACGTTGAAATAGCACTTAGCATAGGGGGTAAAAACATGGGTCTACAAAGGTATTTTTAGTCTTAAGAAACCTTTTTTATTTGTGTTTTTTTTTTCACGCATTTATATTTTATGTATAAATAGGCCAATTTTTCTAATAAGACAATTTTGTTTTACTTTACCTGACGAAGAACTAGCCATACTATAGAATATCTAAATGTTTTGATATAAAATGATATTTGTTTATAATTGAGATGAATACTCACGATCTTGCAACTTGTTAAACTAATCCACAGTTTAGACGTGTTGGCTAACAATAAATCAATACTGACCGCACTATTCTAATTAGAGTTCAGACGAGCATTAATTAAATTTTAGTTAAAAACATGATAAACTTTAAACGTCTAGTCAGCATTTTATTTCCAAATAGCCTACTGAGTCTTGGGGGGCAGTGGCTGAGTGGTTAAGAGCTTGGCTTCCGAACCTGGGGTCCTTATTGGAATCTATGCTGGAATTTTTAAATCCTGGATCTTTTAGGGCGTCTCTGAGGCCACCCAGGTCTAATGGGTACCTTGTTTTAAGCTGAGAAAAGTAAAGTCTGTTGGTCGTTGCGCTGGCCACATGAAACCCTGCTCGTTAATCGTTGGCCAAAGTAACAGATGACCTTAACATCATCTGCCCCATAGATCGCAAAGTTTAAAGCAAGACAGAATTATTTATTAGAGACAAATAAGAATACTGTGTTTTGGTATACGTATATCAAGTTCTTAATCTCAAAACTGGTTACAATTGTTTTGACTATGTTGATAGAATTTTCAGAAATTAAAGATTGCAGTTTTTTATAACCTCATTATACTTAGATAATTAATACCCTATTTAGTAGGAAAGGAAAAAAACATCTGACACAAATTTCAACTAGCGTTTAACAAGACAACCATTATAAATATTCGTCCAGTGTATTGTTTCATATTTCTCGGGCTAGCTTGCTTGACCATGTGGTATGCGCTCTGAACAGTCCTCTTTACTTTACGCTTTATTTATTTCTTCATTTTATTTTACTTTTCATTAAAAGTCGGAAACACATCCAACAATAATTATTATGCAAAGCCTTTTTTTTGTGTGTGGAATCGCTGAATCAACTAAATGGGAAAATAAGTGGTTTATTTTTCTTGAAATCCGTAGGAATAAAAAAAAACACATTTTGTAAATGGAACACATTTAATTGCATTACATAACATGTTCTTAGAAGTATCTAATTCTAAAAGAAAATGAGAAAATAATTATCACCAACATGAAGTTACAACAAAAGAAAGCTTTATATTCGCTACACACACATTTTAGCAGTTCTGCACTGTTCACAAACTATAAAGTTTACAAAAGTTATTTACTAATTAAGGAAATTAGTTTGGTTTTAAATGTATATCTGGATATGAAAGAAGTTATTCCTCTTTGAAAGGTTTAATTATTGAAATATTTCTGTAATTGGGTCTTTAAAAAAATGTCTATGTATATTTTTACATCACATTTTTATAAAGATCTAAGGATTTCAACTTTTTTTAGTTGGACATTTTATTGCAAGTTTAATACTTAATTTCAAAAACATTAATATACAACAAAGCAACAACAGGTTACAATGTGTATCTACCCATCTTACAGTTCAACAAACACACCATTATAAGCATTAGAGTACAGTTCCGACTAAAAATGACAAAGAAAGTGGCACAATGACAAAGTTCAGGTTCAAGGTCACTGGCTGACATCCTGTGTTGGACGTGAACGTTGATTCTTTGGTTGTCGTGGTTGTTGCTTTGGTTGTCGTGGTTGTCGTCGTTGTGGGTGGTGTGGTTCTGTTCCCCTCGGTGATTGATATGATTTGGCTCAACAGAGGAAACGTCCCTTGCAGGCACATCTGTGGAGTAGAACAAGGCCTATCACTCTTGTGGTCTGTTAGAAACCTATTTAATACAGAGGAGTAATGTGAAGCAAAGGGAAATAAGCCACATCACATCCTATAACTCGAGTTCTTTCGATGATTTCCCTTTGTTAAATACCCTGAAACTAGGATGTTAATAGCGAAAGTGAACGCTAAGTGTCAAAGCTGAAAGAACCAGAGGTAAGGCTGCCAAGTATACATCTCTAATTGTTTGCATATGTATCATAGAAATATCTATGTACAAAGTGTTAGGGTAGCATAACTAAGGGGGAAAAAAGAAATAAAAAATCACCCTTTGGGTCAGGATTTTATGATTTTACCATCACAAAGGATATACAAGACACCGATAGCAAAGACAAGCAGACACAAACACTCTTTTGTTCCCCTGGCAATCAAATCATTAAATAAAAACTATCTGAAATAAACTTTTCACAAGTAAATTATGAGTGAGTCTGGTGTCAATGTACATTTTGGTTTTCTATAGTTATAATGTCTTGTTTGGTGTAAAGCACAAATTGTAAGACAAATTTCCTAATGGATAATAAAAATTACTAGTCGACCGGCGGCGTAGCATATGCCTTTGGCCACTGCAACTTATACGACCACAGTGGGCCCCGCACTTGCACAGGGCTCGGGATAATGCTAGGTGTATAAATTATTAAATTAAACCATTTTATAACTTATAACAGCTTTCCCGCGGCCTCCTGATTTACCAGGAGCTTCTAGAAATCAAATGAAATTGCAAAATATACGAAAAAGTCCTGGAAATATCCGGAAATTATTAACATCTTTTAAAAACTCATACAAGTCTCCTGAAATATATACACAAAAATTGTCATTTTGGGGTGTCATTCTATATGGAAAACGCCAATCCTACGCGCGAGAAAAAAAAAAAGCATTATGCAATATCCGTAACTGAGGAATCTTGTGAAAGAAGCTTCTCGCACCTCAAACTAATGAAGAATTATTTGAGGTTAACAATGCTCGTAGATAGATTGAAACATTTGGTAATTCTTGCTATTGAGCCTGATCTATATAGGAAATAGAATTTGTATGATATACTATATGACTTTGCTACACGCAAGGCATGTAAAGTAATTCTGTACGTAGTAAAGAATGAATAAAATGCATAGACGAATTTAGTTTCTAATACAAACTCTTAAATTTGACTTATTATCCCTATCCCTACCCAAACTTGGCCCCGCGAAACCCGTTTCGCAAAGGGCACCACAATGGTTAAGTCCGGCCCAGCTATTTAGTGACGGGTGAATACAGAGTAGATGACTTGTTCTCTTTCCATGACTTCTTGGTCATAATAGTTAAGTTCGGCCCTGCTATTTAGTGACGGATGAATACTATTTGTTCTCCCCCCCCTTCCTTTTTTTTCTCGCTTCAAGTCCGACTGGTACAAATAAAAGAGTGATCTTTCCATTACTTCTCGGTGTTTCAAACTGTTGAGGCATGAAGAGAATGATATATATATAGATTATTATTATTATTGTTATTACTATTATCATTATTATTATTATTATTATTATTATTATTATAAAATGCTGAAATGAAACCAAATTATGACCAATACCCAACAGGGCTTTAAAGAGGGCGTCAGTATTGGAAGTGAAAAGCTGACTAGTTTCAAATACCTCGGAGCTTTTGTCTCAGTTGAGGGAACAAATTCTGAACTACTGGTACGAATTGCACAGTCTACAGCATCCCTTTCAAAACATAAAATAATATGGAAAGACAAAGGCTGGGTGCTCTCTGGTCATGGCCACATGTTTATAGGCTTGTGAGACTTCGACGATGACTGCAGAGCTAGAGAGGAGGATCCTAGCAATGGAATTGAGATACTGCAGAAGGATCCTAGGTATCACATTTAAAGACAGCATCACAAACCAAGAGATTAGAGACAGGGTTACTGCAGCGATTGCTCCCCACGATGACCTGCTAACTATCTTAAAAAACGCAAGCAAATAATCTATGGCCATTTATTACAAGGTCTTCGGGGCTCGCAAAGACCTTCCTTCACGGAACAGTACCAGGAAAAAGAAGAAGAGGCAAACAGAGAAAGCGATGGAAATACAACGTAAAAGAATGGACAGGCCTTGAAAGAAGTTCTAACTAAGGCAAAAGACAGGAATGGAGAAAGACGGTCGACAAATCTTGCATGGTGCCCCAACGATCCAACAGACTAAGGGATAGGTAAAGGTAAAAGAAAAAAAAAACTAAGGGAAATAAGCCACATCCAATGACTTTATGTTCTTTGGATTGTTCCCCTGGATTCTACACTGAACATAGGATATTAAAAACAGACGTGGATGCGGAGTCTCAAAGCCAGACGTGCCAAAGTGGAGGCTACCGTGTCTATACTAATCTCCTATGTAGTTTCACGACCATGTCCTTATGTATGTCCTACTTACTCTGTCCCTCATCGTTGAGTGAGTACATATGGATGTGTAATTAACGAATAAAATCTATGTTTTTATACCTTGTTTTTTTTCCTCATGCTAAACATAGAATGAAGGAGGCGCGGTGGCTGAGTGGTAAAGTACTCGGTTTTCGAACCAAGGGGGGGGGGGTTCATCCAACTTTAATGGGTACCTGAAATTAGTTGGGGAAAAGTAAAGGCGGTTAGTCGTTGTGCTGGTCGCATGTCGCTCTTGTTAACCGTAGGCCATAGAAGCGTATGATCTGCACATCATTTTCCTTATAGATTGTAAGGTCTGAAATGGGTACATACCATACATATACGATTTTGAGTCGATTTAACATAGAAAGCTTTACAAAAAAATCTGATTTATGTAAAATGACACCGTCTTTAACCGTGAGCCAAAAAAAGAGATGACGCTTACATCATCTCCACTTTAGATCGCAAGGTCTGAAAGAGGAACTTTGCCTTTTACTTTTAAACATAGAATGTGCTGTATTGCTCACACAAATCTAGATCTAATAATAAAATGCTTTTCATTGAGTCTGAAGATTAATAAGGAGTGCAGTATTTCACGTGAGTACTCAGTCTCATCAGTGACCTACATATATTGCCACAATCGACACAGACATATACCGTTGTCGATTATCTTTTCGCCGACTACGTCGGTCATCGGAAGTGGTATATCTTTTGGTGTATCTTGCTTTCTTTGCAAAACTACATTGAGCCCCAAGCATCTTTTCAGACAGAAACATTGATTTCACGTTAAAAATGTCAATTGTTCATGAGGTCAAAGTTTTCGCCGACATGTACACTAACCCTAACCCTAAGTCGTCGTAAGAGATATGTTTTGCAGTCTAAATTTCGTTTAATATATAACTTTCTACTGGCAATTGGTTAGCTTCAGAGTACCACAGAAACATAAACAGGATTTTTAAAAAATAATTTGTAGTAGCTTCGCGTTTCTACAATGAAAGGCTAATAATTTAAGGGGAGATAATTTGTTTTTGTTTTGAGAAAATGGGAAAAAATTTTTATACGAGTTTGGGAATCTATGAACAAAAAAAAAACAAAGACACAATTATATTGAGGTTCATTCCGTTCATAAGTTTTAATAATTATATTAAGTCTAATTTATATGGAATTTGTAGTTGAATTTGAATGTCGTAAATGTCTTATATTGTATGTTGTATATATATTATATTGTATGTTTAATCTTTGTAGGGTTTCCACTGGAAGGATTAAATTATTTAATTTGATAAAGAGTAGTTATACAACATTCGTAATAAAAAGGGTCCCTGGCATACATTTGGCTAATCTGAAATTGGGTGATCATATTTAACGTCTGGCAATACCAAGATGTATTCACCAACAATGGTCATAGTAACATCTCATTTCTTTTTTTTTTTTTTATTTACTTTTGGAACATGCTATCAAAATTGTTCATTAATTAAAATGACTTAAATTTTTGGGCGATTTTTTTTTGTCCTGGGTAGAAAGCTATGTTTGTTCCCTCCTCTTTTTTTTTAGTTTGTTTTAAAGAAAAAGGTCACGAGACAAAAGAACGCCAGACGTACCAGACTTAGATCTAAATGTACTTACCATTCCGCTGAAATCATCTTGATCAAGGGACCACAACATCATTCCGGCTACTCCAATTCGGACAGCCCAATCGGTCTGATAAGAGATGCATATTAGCAAGAAACTATTTTTAAAATACTTTACAAATAAACAAAGCTTATATTAGTGCGTACTTGTATTAATTAGTTAGGATTAGTCATGTAATTAAATTTGTAATTGATCTAGAATCTAGACAAACAATAAAATAGCATTTATAAAAATATAAAAAATGTGAGTGACCTCAATTCGAACTCATGGCTCAAGCCTCCTTCTCAAGCCAACATGATAAACACTCTGCTAATGGAGAGCTTATGACCATAGAAGATTATCTAGTTATCTATAGTTGCTATAATCTGTTCTATTTTTCGGGTGTCTTTTCACTAAGACTCACACGACGACCTATAAATGTTTCTACAAACATTTCAGTCAAGTACAATTTCTTTTCCCGTGTTCGAGTACTAATCAAAATAATTAATTTATCATCTTTCCATTGAGTTCTTCCTGGAACATAGGGCCTGGGTAAAAAACACGCCTCTCCACACGGTCTCTTGCTAGTTTTTTTAATGGCTTCCCAGCTCTTTCCTGTCATGTCGGCTTCATCTAGTAAAAAATAATTAATTGCTAATAGTTTACTAATTTGTTAATTTGAGTTTATTGATTCTTTTGTTGTCAGGTAAAAGAAATAATTATGCAAAATGTCAACTTGATCCGAGATTGGGAGTGAGAGAAATTACATGCACAAACTTTTTACCAGACAGACTGACATACAGACAGACAGACAGAGCGAGTTGATATAAGCTTTCTAAAAAGAACTGCTCGCCTAACCCTAAGAAAAATGACAACATAATGCTAGATTATTTTAGATAGATTCAACATTTTTAAAAACTCAGTTGGAAACTATCAAGATTTGCAGTCTTGTGATTACAGATGTCCAATTTGTGACTGCAGTTGTGTGTCAAGAACTGACCTTTTCAGTCATATGATAAGTTGCAGTGGAAAAAGTTCGTTTCTGGAGTCGTAAACAGACACGTAGATTCATATTGAATGGGCCATTCGCTCTGGAAGGTCTCAACACTGACCTGCAACGTGGCAACGTGTTGACTATTAAGACATATACCGTGTTGTCACGTCATACAGTCTCCACAAAGCCCACAGGTTGAGACGTCGCAAGTCAAAGTGTTCAGACCCGAAACGCCTTCTAGACTCTAGAAACTACAAAAGCTAAACTGGTACCCGTCTTTCGTGGTATCTTTTCAGATGTTGTGACAATGGATGAAGATTATGTGATAAATGGAATCTATTTTCTTTTTCTATGGACTATGATTACCGAGGGAGTCATGTGACCAACAGCCTTTACCTCCTCTACTTACATCAGGTACACATTACAGTTCGTTGGACTCATAGGGGTTCTAAACATACCGATAATCAAAGCCCCCAGTGTTCACCGGACGCGAACTCGACACTCCTTCGCTTGGAAGCCAAGCATTTATCGTTTGGTCAATATGCCCACAGTTTAATCGTAGCCTTGGTTTTACCATAAAAATGTCATCATTGAAATAACGCCATTAATAATGGTAATGTCTTCGATTAGGAAGATTAAAGGTGAGTGCAGTGTTTCACATGATCACGCTGACACAATTTCGACATGTATATTTTTCTATAAATGATGCAGACAAGGCCGTTGTCCGCCGGGAGATTTAATTTTCAGTACGCCTTCTGCGCCTGTCTTCTACAAGGGATTTTCTTTGAGTATCAAATGTCTGTCATGTTGCCTTTTCTAGAATGGCATTAACTCCATACTTCAAATTAGACTATACAAAAAAAAAAACAATGTGGACTAACTTTATTTTTGATGACTTCCGGGTCATCGTATGTAATCCAGTCTCTCCCATTCACCAGGTAACGAGCTCTCTGCTGTTCGTCAAACACAATCTCGGTGCCATTGTTGTCTCTTATGTACTGGCAGACCTTGCAAACAATAAGACTAATCATTAATATTAGGTCTATATTCTATTTTTATTTTAGATTGAGGAGACTCCTTCGTAAATATAGCACAAAAATCAAAGCATGTAAGAAAAAAAATCTATACATATTTTATGTTTTACAAGTTTCGGATGTTCCTTCAGAGTTGAAGATAGTTTACTTCCTAGTCCAAACCTCCCGAAAGACGACGGGGGATTGGAGCGGGCAGGATTTAAACCCTCGACCATCGATAAATCCGAACTACAGTCCAGCGCGCAAACCGCACGACCAGGCAGCCAGCCAAATAATGTAATTGTAAACTAATCATTCATATTTTAATTGTTATTGATTCCGGACTATAGACACTTTCACAAGTCTCAATACGAAACTTGAAGCAGTGACTCATCTGAGTGCGTCCATTGTCTTTCGAGACAGAGGGAGCCATTTATGTAACACGTTCACAGCCTGGACTGGGGGTCCGTCAATATGTTTGTCTTGTGTTATAGTAATTGATCAAGATATAAAATAAATAAAAGTTGAACAAAAACAAATCGGAGCGGTGGGGATAGTATCCGAGACATTTACATTATTAGCTTGCCGCGCTATCAGTTTAGTTAATTAGTTATTCTACTATATAGGAATTTTTTCGCTTGAAAAAAAAATTGTATTTTCTAATTTCTTTCTTCCACACATCACACCTGTAACACCCCTAAAGAAAGTGTGAGGGTCTATAACAGTAGCAATTAAAAAGAATGTTTTGAACCCTGCAATTAAAAGTTAACAACATGCCATTCCTGCTTCCTAATTCGCATTTGAATCATGATGGTTGGTATCATTTGTTTTTTAAAGTCAGAGGTTAACGACAAGTAAAGCTCTTATTGCTTAGCGCTTAAGGACAGCACGGAAACCTTCTCCCACTTAACCCCTTTCTTAAATTGTCAACAAAAGAAATCGGAATAGAGGACTCTGAGCATGCTTAAGTCACACAGAGATGCCATATATAAATAATAAAGATAGTATGATATAAATATATATATATATGGCATATATATATATCTCCTCCTAAGTGATCATATTCTATTAACTCAATGGTGACTGTAAAGTCCAATCCTCTCGTTAAAAAGCCGGCCGCATACGTGACATGGGTTGGTTCATAGTATGATATAATAATGTGATAATAGTCCTTGTCATATCGTATGTCTGGTTTCACCTCAGGGTAGGCCAGCCCTCCAGTAATTCCATAAGCGGTTGAGTTCTTTAGGAAGCCTTTAACAATCGGAGACCCAGGAATTGAGTTCTCAGAGTTATTAAGGTATAACCACTTGGCAGTCCCAGAAACACCGATCAGTGTCTTGTTTAGATGAAGTCCGAGTTTTTCATACTCACGAACTGTCCAGTTCTGAAAAAAAAAAAAACATTTTACATAACTCAGACTTTTCTAAGGCTTTCTATGTTAAATCGAATCTAAATCGTATACGTATGGTTAGTGACCAATTGTAGACCTTACAATCTATAGGGAAAATGATGTAAAGGTCATGTGCTACTATGGCCACGGTTAACAAGTGTGTCATGCAACAACCACAACAACGAACAACTTTTACTTTGCCCAATTAATGTCAGAGTCCCTAAAAATCCAGCAATTAAAAAACAAAAAAGGGTTCATCGAGATTCCGACCAGAAACCCCTCGGTTGGGAAATAAAGCTCTTTACCACTCAGCCAACACGCCTCAAATATTTGTATGTGTGTGCGTGTGTGTGTGTGTACGCGTGCTTGTGTGAGTGTGTGTGTCCGTGTGCGTGTGTGTGTGTGTTTGCTTGTACGTGTGAGTCACATGCAAAGTGCGAAATTCGTCTAAATAGATTTAATTTATTCTTTGCCCAGTTTTCCTAGGCGTTGTAAGTTATTACAATTTATTATATTCCCCGAAAGGGGAAAAGACGCTATTAGTTTTGTGTGGAATGTATGTCCGTCTGTCCGTCCGTCCGTCCCGTTTAGATCTAGTAAACTAGAAAAGATAGTGAAAATCCATCATAATATTTTAGACCATTTAAAGTTCTAATGCAACGGCTACAATTTATTTTATGAAAGCGAAAAATCTAATTTTAAAAATCAATGATGCAAGTAGTTTTTTCATAAAAGTACATCATTTTGCAACTGTTCACTATTAATAGTAACAAACGCAGGAGGCTATTTAGTAAGGGAGATTATTATTCACTATTTTTAACACATTTATGCAAATTGTATTAGATTTTTGGTCAAAAATATTTTTTTTTACCATTGTATTGCTAAGTTATGTAAAATCTGTTATACTAACTACTACATTTATAAAAAAAAAGTTTACTTTTTTTTAAGAGAAAAAAATCTAAATCTGACTTTCTCTTCCATTAGGAACCAAACAAACATTTTCTGAGAACAAACAACTTAGCTATTGGAGTTACTATACAATAGTGTATCAAGATAGTAAAAAGAAAAATGAAGAATATCTTCTATACGTGGGAAAATAATTACGGAGAGAAAGAGCCCGAAAGAGGTACCTTGAAAGAAAAGTTTCTGACTGTGTCGCTAGTATTTCTTATGACAAAGCAACATGGCGTCGCGCTGTGAAAACAGGCGTACAAATAGCTGAGGACAAGAGATCAGCGCTGGCAGAAGAAAAGCGTCAGAGGAAAAAAAAGCAAGGCCAATGATACTAGCTCCAGGTGGAATAACCTGCCCAGTGTGCAGCCGAACATTCCGGGCTCATATAGGTCTCACCAGCCACATGACGTGCAAAGCCCTCAGCCCCCTGGATGACAATAGTGGTCATCATAGAACTACGATGGACGACATATATTATTTCTTATGAAAAGTCAATTTTTTTACATTATGTTCTAAAGAACAGATCGAAAACATTTTTTGAAAGGACTAACACCTAACACAACAAGCCTCCTGTAGCTCGCTTTGAGGATCGCTGTCAAGTCAATACAACTGAATTTCCACTTCCTTATTGCCCCAGATATCTTTAGAACCATATATATGCTTTAGCAAGGGAAGTCATTATGCTTGGCTAGCAATATCAACTACAACGCCACTGATCGCCCCTGAAAATGCTTTTATTACAGGGATTCTATCAAAACTTGAGGAGTTCTTCGTCTACCTGCTCCTAGTTTTATTATGTGTTGCAAGAAGATCCTCAATTGTGAAGTCTGTAATACAAATGTCAGCTAGCTCAAGGTGCACAGATAAATAGCAATAAACAACTAGAAAGATTGTGTTGAAGTATTGTTTTCTATCAATGCTACATGTCTCAACCGATTTCAGAACAGAAATGGATTAGTAGAAAATACTATATAAGATGTATGTATTTTTGGAGTAAGTATTAGAGCTGTAATGTTGCTTTAAGATTGAAAAAGTACATATATCTTACACCAATGATCTTTCATCATCATTACAAGTGGAAAACAAAGGGTCTAAGGTTATGCACAAAGCTTTCTACCAAACAGAAGTATATTTAAAATTCTACCAAATGTAGTCGCTTACTATTATACAGCTGATATATACATACCAACTGTTATATTATATCGACCAATCTTATATTGGCTTAGATTATAATTAGACAGAGAGTCACTATTCATTACATAACTTTATATATTACTCGCTTTGAATGTTTTTTGGATATTTGCAATTTTTTTTATTATTTTTTAATGTGACCACAGATACCCATCCAATCGCCATCAAATTTTGCTTACACGCTCATATTCGATGACAACAGATGCATCAATCAAAACATCATAAAGTACTTAATAATTCTTGTATTGTTTTCGTATTGGACTGCTGGCGAAAAAAAAATTACACACTCGTCAAGCCGCAAGACTATACAGAGAGGAACAGAAAGAAAAATATAGTCCAATAAAAGTGTGTAACAAGAAGAGCATTACAAATATGTTTTTAAGAGAGAGTACCTTGTTTATACAACCTATAGAGCGATTCTTTTTCTCTTAATAACTAATGAATATTATATTTAAAAACTATGAGACATTTTTTACCCCGAACCATTCCCCCAGAAAGAATCCTGATTAAGCGAATGTATAGATCTAGTACACTTTATAGTATTCCAATGACAGGCGTAGATTACGATTCCCAAAATTGCTTTGTACCTAATTATATAAAATTCAATGAATGCGAACAAAAAAAAAAAAAAAAACGAAGACATCTGGTCCGTTCTACATAAACATTTTCTCGTTCTCAGCCAAATTTAAATTTCTTTTTTTTTTTTACTTTGATAAATGATAACGGTCAAACCAGAGTTTTCCAAGTGTGGCCAACGTGCTAGGAATTCTTGTCTCAGCTATATATATCAAGTGTTAAATTTCTAGGAAAATCGTTGGAGCCTTTTTGAGCTCCTTGTCCAGGCTGGTTCCAGGATCATGAAGATACGATTGTAAAAAGAAGAAATGCAACCCATCAAATAAATATTCTAGTAATGCTTACCGTGCTAAATTCTTGATTGAAAGCTGAACTATTTCTGGAATACAATGGACTGTTAAAGTTTGTGACTTCATTGTACCTGGCGTCCACAAAGTCATAAGTCATTAGGCTGACGTAATCCACGTATCTTGCGAAAAAAAAAAGAACAAGATTTATAATAAATGTATTAATAACAATAATAATAATAGAAATTTCATTAATGTGGAAGTTACAGTGTCTTATCTATCTATCTATCTATCTATCTATCTATCTATCTATCTATCTATCTATCTATCTATCTATCTATCTATCTATCTATCTATCTATCTATCTATCTATCTATCTATCTATCTATGTATATATCTATCTATCTTGTATGTATATATCTATCTATCTATGTATGTATATATCTATCTATCTATCTATGTATGTATGTATCTATCTATCTATCTATTTATCTATCTATCTATGTATCTATCTATCTATCTATCTATCTATCTATCTATCTATCAATGTATGTATCTATCTATGTATCTATCTATGTATCTATCTATGTATCTATGTATCGATCTATGTATCTATGTATGTATGTATCTATCTATCTATCTATCTGTGTATCTGTGTGTCTGTGTGTCTGTCTGTGTGTCTGTCTGTCCGTCTGTCTGTATGTCTGTCTGCCTGCCTGCCTGTCAGCCTGTCTGTCTATCTATCTATTTTTAAAACAGTTGTTAAGTCCTACTTGTTTATTTCTGTGATATTGAATCCAAGCATGTTGATGCTCCCAGCCGGTGCTGCAATGGTGAGCAAAAGTCGCGGTGTTGTTGTATCCTGATCAAACGCTTGCCGCAAACTCTGGTAATTGTATTGTCATTATTATATTAAAATATTTTTATATTTATATATAGCCTAATATATAATAGGGACAGAGACAGGGTACTGTTTTTCAACCTAAAAATCGGTTGTTTTATTTACTTAAGAAATATAGTTATAATACAAATGTTCGTTTTTGTTATATCTGACTTAAAAGACGGATAGACTGAAATGTCATTAACCAGACTTAGAATATATTCCAGACAAAATGGGAAACATATCCGATTCATGATTCATGTATGTTTGTATAGTGCTGGCTTTAAAATACAAGAAAACACCGTGTAACCCCCAGGCTCAATAAGAAACAGTTTAACCAGTATTTAAGCAACTGCAAAAGTTATCTCATAAATTACAGACGTTCCGTCAAAAGAAAATCTAATTCCGTCTTACGAGTATGTATTTGCTAATGGAGTTGAACATGTTAATTAAAGACTTAGATTCTGTTATTCATTGATTTTTTCTCTGGCTGATTCAGGCAACCCATATAGTTGTCTAATGGCACTAGGGAGGAAGGATCACTTGTAGGAATCTATAATAGCCTATTGATTAAGAAATGTGCCCTTATCTTTGTGTCTCTCCGAGTATTTAATCAGGTTATGTTTTTCTAAGTTAAGGTTCAGTATTTTTTTTAGCCTATTTTGCTATTTTACTTTGTAGTCTTGCTTTGTTGTATTCTGTCCAGGAGTGTGTCCAATAGTGTTTTCAGGAGTGTGTCTAAATTTCGTTATTTTACAAATGTTTTTTTTTTATTATTATTATTTTCACTTCATTAGAATTAAAGGTGTCTATCAACACATTATTGTAAAGATTGTTAGCTTATTTCATCCAATATGTTTCCCTCAAGTTAACTTGAAAAGAAACACGACACAGAAGGTTCTTACTTTTAAAATTCTCACAAAGTTGGCGCTTGTATTGACGTTCGGGTATTCCCAATCAATGTCCAGCCCGTCGAAATGATACTTTCTAAGAAAGGCAACAGCGCGGCTAGCAAACACGCCTGTTTGGGAATCGTTCTGGGAAACTGTCACAAAGCCTTCTCCGTGGTCATTCTCTCCCCCAATGGACAACAGTGTCCTCAATTGAGAATTTTGTTTTTTTAAATCAGTGAACAAGCTGCAGAAAAGAAAGGTAAACGTTGTCTCAATACTTCAATTTAAATCAACAATTTATTTTATCAAACTTTATAATAACCCTAAATTTCAAATAAGCTTATTAATTTATATCTTTAAAAAAAACACAAGTTGATCTCAAGTATATTAATAATTTTATTTCTTAAACATCGATTCGATTAAAATTGTTAAATAATAGAATACCATACAATATATAGATCTATATTTAGTTTTATTTAGCCTCATCAACTCCTAGAAATCTTTTTCCTAAGCAAATGCCAGTTGCTGTGGATTTCTCTCTAAAATGAGATTGTTAGAGACAAGTTGTACATTAGTTGGCAAGAAAGGAAAAGAAAATAAAGCTGCCAAAGTCAAGAAAATAGTAAAGTTCCCTTTTCAGACCTTGCAATCTATGGGGCAGATGATGTTAGTGAAATCTTTCTCTTTTGCCAAAGTTTAACATTAGATGGTATTATTTTTAAATTGTTTCATCCTAATTCTAGCTAAATTTATACAACAGTAAAGGTTGGGCTTAGAGGTGTTAAAATCTATCTCTAAGACATTATTCTGAATTTTATTTGGCATTTAGTCAATAAAAAAAAGTATTTAATCTATTAATTATTTTTTTCTCCTAATATACTATTACATATACATAAACATGAATGTCTACATAGCAGGACTTGAACTCTAGACGACTCCCCCCCCGTTGATTTGGAATCCCAATGGTTGAGAAGCCAAGTCTTTTATCACCGTTACACAATTCTGACTATTGAACCTTAAAAAATGACTTCTTGTTACACATAACACAAACGTAGGAATAGCCAGTAACCAGATTGAAATTTTAAGATTGCCATTCATCTGACATACAATTTGAAATCCCTGTGATAAAGTTGGAATAGATTATAAATTTGTTTCAAATATTCGACCAACAATACCTTGCCATGGTTGACTACAATTCAAAATTTATAGAAATGGAACATTTGCACACAAGTCAAGTTGTTATAAGAAAACTGAAAAATTTATTTGCCAAATATGGAGTCCCCAAAGTTTGCATCAGTGATTTTGGACATCAGTTTTCATCTGTTATTTTTGGCACATTTATGGAAGCATGGGGTGTCCATCATTTAAGATCCTCACCAGGACATCATCGAACAAAGCCGAGGCAGTGGTGAAAATATTCAAGAATTTTTGAAAAAATGCAAGGAAAGTAAATCAGATGCCTATGAAGCCCTATTGGAGTTCAGGATCACACCTAGATCGCCACTAACCAAAACAAAAAGTTTTCAATACCCATAAACTTGACAATGCATGTTCAGATAGCAACAATCCTGACAATGCATGTTCAGATAGCAACAAACTTGACAATGCATGTTCAGATAGCAACAAACCTGACAATGCATGTTCAGATAGCAACAAACTTGACAATGCATGTTCAGATAGTAACAAACTTGACAATGCATGTTCAGATAGCAACAAACCTGACAATGCATGTTCAGATAGCAACAAACTTGACAATGCATGTTCAGATAGCAACAAACCTGACAATGCATGTTCAGATAGCAACAAACATGACAATGCATGTTCAGATAGCAACAAACCTGACAATGCATGTTCAGATAGCAACAAACTTGACAATGCATGTTCAGATAGCAGCAAACCTGACAATGCATGTTCAGATAGCAACAAACTTGACAATGCATGTTCAGATAGCAACAAACTTGACGAAAAGGTTCAGATAGCAGCA